>NW_014554614.1:0-2360 GCF_001313825.1 Dinoponera quadriceps | reverse complement strand
GATCCCACCAAACACAGAGCATTGTCTTCTTTCCAAAGCGATTGCAGTGGATGTCGATGGTTCGCCTGAATACACGCATGATTTTTAACACTTTTCAAAATATATCCATTTTTCATCACCTGTCATGATACGATGGACTTTCTTTTGTATCTGTCGAGCAGCATTTCACAAGTGGTTTTTCGATTTTCTCGCTGTCTTTCATTCAGTTCATGCAGAACACATTTTCCCACTTTCTGAATCATTCCCATGGCTTTCAAACGAATTGAGACAGTTTTCTGCGTCACATTCAATTCATCCGCGAGTTCTTGTTGAGTTTGAGTATCATCTTTATCCAATAAGGCTTGCAATTCGTTGTCTGCGAACTTTTTTGGTGGTTTTCCACGCTCTTCGTTTCTCACGTCAAAATCACCTCTTTTGAATTTTTTGAACCACTCGAAACACTACGTTTTACCAAGAGCATGTTTACCGTAAGCTTCGACAAGCATTCGATGCGATTCTGCAGCAGTTTTCTTCAAATGATAACAAAAAACCAATGCTGTCTGCAAATCGTAGTTCGTAGGCACAAAACTCGGCATGTTTAAGGTTATAGAAAAATATACCGGTGTATGGAACTTGGGTTGTTGTGTGTTGAAAATCTTCGTCAGCTGTTAGAGGGAGATGATGGCGCTGCAGAAGCGGTATTACGGTCTCTAAACTGATGGCTAGCACCATCTATAAGGAAATTCTTGTTTCATACTTCTACATCTGGTATATATATATATATATATATATATATATTGTGACTATGCGAAATTTTCACGTCACTTGGGCAGCGGCCCGGCCAAGGAGGGACCGGAGGCTCGCGCCTTCTCGTAGGCGAAGGCGAGCGAACGGCCGATTTTGTTGTCCTATGCGCCATTTGCGCACAGTACCCGAACCCGCGGCTACTGAAATTTTTGTTTGTTGAGTGCGAAGCCAGCGTAGATTAGAGCACCGAAGAGGACAGTTAGGGAGCGAGTCGTCGGAAGACGAGGGAAAGAGTCCGACGGAGCGGCTGGAGAGAAGCGCAGAAGAGCGGGAAGAGATGCGCCCGGACGGACGGACGGCAACGGAAAGCGGGATGGCCACCTTGCGAAAGAGAGGCGCAAGGTCCCGCAACCCGATCGCAGATCAGGATCCCACGGTAGGCGCGCTCTCTGGAACGACTGCGAGCCTAAATATTGCCGGATGCCGTACAAGGGCGAAGAAGCGAAAAAGCGTCATGCGTAGACAGTAGCAGACGCGAAGTCCCGCGGACGTTCTCACAGAGCGTGATCCAGCCGAAAGGACCAATCGGGTGCCGCCAGGCGCGGTGTGAGAGGTCCATGCGGCGGAAGCTCTAGCGAGACGACTCGAGCGAGACTCATCACTGTGCGACCGGACGGCAAGCCTACAGGACGAGCTGGAAAGCGAGGGAGCGTGCGAGCAAGCGAGGCCTACGTGTCCCAAGAAGCAGAGTCCAGCCAAGGAGAGGCGAGTGGCCGGTGGTGTACGGGTGAACGATAGATGTAACCGTGTACAGCCGCGGGGAATAATGTAGAGTCGCGCGTAAATCCGAGGTTGCCGCTTCTCGGCGGCAGTAGGGCACTCAGGGAGCACCGGGATGTAGCTCGCTGGAGGTTCGTGGCGCCCGACGGGGAGGGTCGCGCGAACTTGCAAGGGTGGAAGGCCACGTCGCGGGGCGACTAGGCCGTGCTCAAATGAAGCTCGAGGATAGATATCCCGGGGGGGCTCCTGCGCAAGGCTTGGTCGCCTTCTCTAGTCGCGGGGTTGCACAGTCTGCGGAACCGGATAAAGAAGGATAGGAGAGAGTCCGCGTAAAGTAGGTCCGCGTAGCGCGAACGGTGCGTAGGAAAATTCCGCGTAGAGCGAAAGGTGCGTAGAGAAGCCCGCGAAGATGAGCGTCCGCGTTGAGTAAAGGTCCGGGGTGCATGAGGCGGGCTAGATCGCACGGGATGCGATTCCGCCGATTGTTTAATTTATTGGAAATTTGAGCTAGCTGAGACCAGGCCGCTGCCGCTTGCAAAAGCGGGAGCGAAGTGGGCCGCGCCACCACTACTGTCGAAGGTCGGGCATGCTTCGGTCATAATACACACACACATACACACACACAATATAGCATAGTGTACATATATATATATATATATATATATTGGGTTGGCAAATAAGTTCGTTCGGTTTTTTAATCGGTGTAGGTTTACTCGTTCTGCTATATCTTTTCCACAGAGCTATCGCACAACGCGCTTGCGCAGCTGAAAAGCGACGTTCCACCAAACCTATTTGTAAACATACGCCGGTTAATGCCAGAGTATTGTGCGTACTTCACGGTTGCAAATATGGAA
>NW_014554613.1:0-1572 GCF_001313825.1 Dinoponera quadriceps | reverse complement strand
TGGGATAATCGGGTTTGTGCGGCTGTGGCTGCTAGTTCCACAGCCTATGCTCATCAACGAGGACATCAGCATAGTCTCTCTGTTGGTAACGAACGGCGCTTTCATTGTACAATAGGCTTTACAATTCGTGCTGGTGGATTTTAAAAAACGGCGGAATCAAAGGCGGAGACAACATGAAGTCGCCAAGAAATCCTAAGCTTCTGTTGATCGGTAAAGAGAGAAAAAAGTGTGAAACGTTTTGCATTTGAAAACGATAGTTATAGAAACGAATTGTATTTTCGTTCTTTAGGCGTCGTTAGACGTGTGACATCTTTAAAGATACTCAATTCATAGGATGGAGCAATAACTATTATCACTTTGAATATTTTTGAAATTATGAGAATAAGAGAAAAATTTACCTAACAGGAATGACATGGTGCAGAAAAGATCGTTTCATGGAAGTAAGGCTTCTTTCTAGGTATATTAACATCAAAAGTCAACTTTGTCTTTTTAAATTTACTTATATGAAATTTTAACATAAATTGAATCCTATGTTCAATCTGCGTACAGTAAGCAAGGATGGAGCAAATATTTCTGCCCATGAATATTTCGCTTCGGCGTTGAAGTTGGCCGGGGTTCACCCATGATTTCCTACGCTTGGGATTGTAAGATATATACATTTTTTATCGCAAATCACAATACGCCACAAAAGNTGAATATTTTTGAAATTATGAGAATAAGAGAAAAATTTACCTAACAGGAATGACATGGTGCAGAAAAGATCGTTTCATGGAAGTAAGGCTTCTTTCTAGGTATATTAACATCAAAAGTCAACTTTGTCTTTTTAAATTTACTTATATGAAATTTTAACATAAATTGAATCCTATGTTCAATCTGCGTACAGTAAGCAAGGATGGAGCAAATATTTCTGCCCATGAATATTTCGCTTCGGCGTTGAAGTTGGCCGGGGTTCACCCATGATTTCCTACGCTTGGGATTGTAAGATATATACATTTTTTATCGCAAATCACAATACGCCACAAAAGATTCTTCTTGTTTCCCTGGCAAGCAAAGAAGTCGCGTTATATAAACTATCCAAAATGGTATTTTCTTAACACAACTTATGTGGTAGCCGTATCTCTTCCTTATGAATTTTTCCACATAAAGTCGCCACATGAATTTTTGCAAGAGTTTTGAGACGGCCATTGGAGTAACATTTAACGCTTTTGACAACACTAAAATCATTTGAGCTGGATCCTCATCGAGAAATTCTTGCAGCTCGATATCTTCAAATTTTTTCAAGTGTCCGAGATATTCTTTGTCTCTCTCGTCAAAATCACCCTTTCGAAAGCGTTCAAACCAAATTCTACATGTTCCTTCCGATAGAATTTCATCACCATACACTTTAGATTGTAAGTGATGCGTTTCAGCTGCGGTTTTCTTCAGGTCGAAGTAGTGAAGAAGCACATGTCGAGAAAACAGCTTATAGCGGTTCATTTTCAATCGATTTAAAAATCTCTCTGGCGTCAAGAAATCTAACCTGCGAGGGCTGAATCGCTTTTAGCACTGTATAAACTACACAAAACATGAGAC
>NW_014554612.1:0-392 GCF_001313825.1 Dinoponera quadriceps | reverse complement strand
TGGGAGACAGAGATAAATATATAAGCATCATATACCGTCTAATGTTGTGGAAAACTCTTAATTAAAAGATGTATTAAGAGATACTTGACAAGAATTGTATCCTGATAAAGCAATGTCTGAAACTAGGCACAACTTATTCATCAAGAATTGTTAGGGCTGACTAAGGTAGCAATTGACAATGTTATTGATGCACTTTGCTTTGGATTATTCTCAGTTGTTATGATAAAAGAACTTTGACATCACAAATTGCATTTGCACAAGGACAAACTCCAACTTTATTCTTAAATCATGAAGAATTGCCAAAACTTGCAGTAGTGGTAATGGTTGTGTTATTAAAATAATTTGTCAATTATATGTTGGCCTATTAGAATATATCGTCCTAATTATTTAAT
>NW_014554611.1:10412-21078 GCF_001313825.1 Dinoponera quadriceps | reverse complement strand
GGATTTGATATCCATAATTATTAAATGGCGTCAATTTCAATATGTGTACTTGGCTAATATTGCAAAAATGTATCGCCAAATTCTCCTAGATTCACGCAATATAAATTATCAACGAATCTTAATGAAATCCGCTCTGTACAATTCGGTTACCGAATACCAATTGCTCACTGTAACCTATGGGATGGCTTGTGCACCATACCTTGCCTTTCGCGTCATTCAACAGCTAGCGACCGATGACGGTTCACCGTACCCTCTCGCTATCTCANATGATGTTCTTTTTGGTCACGATGATCCGTCAGTCTTGCGCGATACTCGTGATCAACTCGTTTCGCTGTTGCGGCGCGGCGGCTTCGAATTGCGAAAATGGGCAAGCAATTCTCCAGCCCTTTTGTCCGACATTGAAGCTGCAAACCACGGATTAGATTGCAGCAAATCCCTACTAGCCGACGAAAAGATTAATATTCTCGGGATATGGTGTAATCCTGGCCTCGATTCCTTTCAGGTCAAGGTGTCCTTGGGGGACAACGCGCCTGAGAGTAAACGTAGCATCCTCGTTTCTATTGCGCGATTTTATGATCCACTGGGATGGGTTACTCCAGTCACAGTCGCAGCCAAAATCATGATACATCTGTTATGGCGAGAAAAAATCAATTGGGATGACGTCATTCCTGAGCCGCTTCTTCTTCGATGGAAACGGATTTATTTAGGTCTCTCGCAGTTAAATCAGTTAAAAATTAATCGCTGGACCGGGTTTACAGCAACTAGTGCTAAAGCAAAGTTGCACGGGTTTGCGTACGCGTCGAATGTGGCTTATGCCGCGGCTGTATATTTAAAAACGGTGTCATCATCCGGTAAGGTGACCGTTACCTTAATAGCGAGCAAATCAAAGGTTGCTCCTTTAACCAATGTCAGCATTTCTCGATTGGAATTGTTGGGAGAAGCCCTGCTTTCCCGACTTATGGAGCTTGTTCGCGGTACATTATCAACAGACCCGATTCCGTGTTTCTGTTGGACGGATTCGACAATCGTCATCGCATAGCTCAGTAAACATCCTTCGCGATGGAAGTTATTCGTCTCTAATCGAGTTGCGGACATTCAGCGTCGGCTACCAGGAATATCATATGGCGTCACGTGGCAACGGAAGACAACCCTGCACACTGTGCATCGCGAGGTTTGCTCGGGCATGAATTGATAAGTCACCCATTATGGTGGCACGGTCCACCTTGGTTGCGATTGTCACGCAATCAATGGCCCCATGATCAAACTTGTGTATCCTCGGGTGCTTCTCTCGAGGAGCGAGTAATTTCGTTGACTGCATCTCAGCCTGTACATGATTGGGATCTCACGAGTAAATACTCTTCGTGGCCGAAGCTCCTTAGAATTACTTCATACGTCATTAAATTCGTGTCGTTATGCCGACGAGTCAAACATGCCGATCAGACAACCGAATCAACTGGTTTCGCGTTTTCAGCCTTAAATTATGAGGCAGCAAGGACCTTTTGGCTAAAGCGCATTCAGATGGAGTTGTTTCTCGGTGAAATTCAAATGCTTAAAAGGAACCGTTCTTTACCGGTAAGGAGTTCTATTTTAGCCTTAAGACAGTTTTTTGACTGCGACGGACTTATGCGTGTTGGCGGACGATTAAAAAGAGCACCAGTCCCATTCTCAACTAAACATCCGGTGTTACTCGCATCACATCTGCTTGTTACACTCATTGTCGAAAATGCACATTAACGCGCATTGCATGCGGGTCTTCAACTCACCTTGAGCACTTTGCGACGAGAATATTGGATTCTTCGCGCACGAAATATCGCGAAAACGGTAATTCATCACTGCATCACATGCACTTGCAAGCGAGCTGCTGTTCCGTCGCAATTAATGGGAGATCTTTCGTCGGTACGAGTAACCGCGCCAGCGCGAAGTTTTTTGCATTGTGGACTTGATTACACCGGACTAGTGTCAATCCGGGTATCTTCGGGTCGCAGCATTAGGTCTCAGAAGGCGTATATTGCCTTATTTATATGTTTCGCTACGCGAGCAATTCATTTAGAATTAGTATCTGATTATTCAACTCCCGCTTTTCTCAACGCTTACTCGCGATTCTGCGCTCGCCGCGGGCTTCCGCTTTCAATCTATTCTGATAATGGGACTACCTTTGTCGGTGCAGATCGCGCTCTAAAATCGGCATATAAATCGACACTCCGAGATCCAAATTTTCAAAATCAAACGGCAGCTGATAATGTTACGCGGCATTTCATACCCCCTTTAGCTACACTTCGGGGGGATATGGGAGGCTGGAGTCCGGAGCGTCAAATTTCATTTGCGCCGGGTTCTGGAGAACAATACTCTAACATTCGAGGAATTCACTACGCTGTTGTGTAAGGTGGAGGCGTGTTTGAATTCACGTCCGCTAGCACCTCTGTCTGATAGTCTCGACGATTATGAGGCTCTCACTCAGGGACATTTTATAATCGGTTCCGCGATCACCGCGAGTCCTGAGCCATCGCTTCTACAAATCATCGAAAATCGTTTATCACGCTGGCAACTTCTTCGTCAAATCAAGGAGCGATTTTGGAAACTCTGGTACAGCGACTATGTAAATACTCTCCAGCAGCGAAACAAATGGCTAAAGATCAGGCCATCAATAAGAAAAGGTCAACTCGTGTTGCTTTGAAATCCCGCCTTGCCTCCATGCAAATAGGAGCTCGAACGCATCACTCATTGTCATCCGGGTTCAGATGATTTAACACGCGTAGTAACGGTTAAAACCGCGGGTTCTGTGTACCGACGTCCTATCGGAAAGTTATGCGTTTTGCCGGTCGAATGCGATGCGACACCCTCGAAATAATACCTCGATGCGATTATCAATTTCTTTATATTATCAACTCTCTTTTTTTTTCTTTCCTTTTTTTTGTATTGCGTTATCGTTAGTTTTAAGTACGTTTTGCGGGATCTTTGATCGGGTTGAAGCTACCGCTTCAAGGCGGGCGGCATGCTCAAAATTCTAATTGAATTCAAACGGAAAACGTTAATGTTATCATGCTCATCATGTGAGCCGAGCATGATGCGGGAAACGATCTCGAAACAATAACACGCGGATTGCGAACCAACAACAACACAAGTAAATATCTAACACGCGAGTCTAATCACGTGTTCGGTTATATAAACACCTAATTGTCATGTTGTATCAAATGCCACAGTTGAACATGATCGAAAAGGCTTCGTCCGATCGAAGGTCAATCAATCTATTCGTTCTGCTTGAAAAAAAATGTGATATCGGTATATAAACTGAGTGCCTTGAGAGCACGAAGAGACCGTTGAAGAAACGTTGAGCGAACTCTCAGAGAGAGAGATTTTTCGAATAGAAATTAGAACAAACTGTTCGGTTCTAATTTTCGCGTATCTCGGCTCGCTACGGGTTCGACCGTCCGTGCGAGACATCAATCTCACGTTTTCTCTTCATCTCGTTAGAAGACATCTTTCGCTGCCTCGCGACTACTTTGCGAGTAATTGTCGGTCGTTCATTTAATCATATTTGTAATTTTTGAACGTTGTGATCGTCGACTTAAATCGTGTTGCGTCTTGCAACCGCGATTGCGCGTGGCACAAAAAAAGGAAAAACATCATCACGCCCTGCATTGTAAAGACCAGATCGCCATTCCGTCTCAACAGCAGAATAAACCATTGCACAACCGCAGCTCAATTTCAAAGAATTTCCCTCACCACACCGATCCTTCATTGCATTCCGTGCCCTGCGCTGGGCAGATCCAGCGGGAGCATTGCACGCGAGAAATTGAGTGCATTCGCTCACAAATATCCTTTTGCACAACAAACATTCGTTTAAATAATCAGTGTATGACATTAGGTTGTAGTATAAAGAACATTATTTATTGCATTGAAAATGTCAAGTTTCGTAGCAAAAAAGGCAATTTAAGGGAAGCATTACTTTTCTGCTTTCATCTCATGAAATCTGTTGCTGAAAGTTTGATAGTGGATGCTTATGGGGAGCATGCTCTGAAAAAAATGCAGAGATTGGTTTAGGCGATTCAAAGACGACGCTTTTGACGTGAATGACTAAGAGCCCTAGTCAGTCGAAAAAGTTAGAAGATGTAGAATTGGACGTATTTCTGGAAGAAGATTTATTTCAGACGCTCAAAGAGTAGTCAGAAATATTAATTGTTGATAAATCCGTTAGCAAATGTTTAAAAGCAATAAGAATAATCAAGAAATTAGGAAACTGGGTCCCACATGAATTAAGAGAAAGAGGCATTGTGAAACGTTTAACAATGTGTTGCATAAAAGAGAAATATGGAAGTTGTTTCTGCATTGAATTTTGACTAGAGATGATAAATGGATTCGTTACAACAATCCTGAGCGCAAGAAATCATAAGTACGTCCCGTCGAACCATCAACATCAGCATCATAACAGGATATTCATGGAAAGAAGGTCATGCTATGTATTTGGTAGTATCAAGTCGGTGTAACGTATTATGAACTGCTGTAATTGAGTCAAATCATCAATGCTAAGGTTACCGATGACAATTATTTAATTTAAATTAAACAGAGAGAAACGTCCGCAGTACGCCAAGAAACATGACCAAATTATTCTTCTCCATGACAATGCCAGATTATGCATTGCAACACCAGTGAAAAAAATCTTGGAAAAACTTAAATGGGATGTTTTATCCTATTCATAGTATTAGTCCTATTCATATACGTCTTATTTATCAGATGTTGCCTTTTTAGATTACCATTTATTTCGATCAATGCAACATAGCCTTCCTGAACAACACTTTAGTTCTTTCGAAGATATAAAGAAATGGCTCTATAACTGGATCGCCTTGAAAGAAACAGAATTTTTTTACCGCGGAATCCATAAGTTAACCGAGAAGCAGGGAAAGGTTATAGCTTCCGAACGACAATATATTTAATAAGATGTAATGTACCGTTCTTTTGAAATAAACATGAATTTTTATAGTAAAAAAACATCTAGAATTAATTCAAGCACCTCACATATATTAGGTAAATGGAAAAGTTCTGAACTCTAGATTTCCTACAACCGAAACAGAAATTTAAATTTTATTTATCCTCCCACCCTTTTGCGGTTTTAAAGTGTTCACATTTTGTCTTCTAAAATGCCGTGCGGATTAGCGTTTGATGCACATAACCTCAAAAATCAATAGTATTCATGATGGCCTTAACAAAAGAGCGTATTCAAATTTCCATTCACTTTGCGTTTCATCTGAAGAAACATGCTACTGAAGTCACTGCAATGATGCGTGCTACTTATAGAGGGAACATTGTAATTCATGCATATTGTAAAAGACCGATGACAAGTATCAAAAATTTCACGAAGAAGATTTCAGTCTTGAAGTTGACCCGCGTGCTGGACGCCTTTAAAAGATTGAAACGGGCGAATTGCAAATACTGCTGAATATAAACTTTGGATAAACTGAATAAGAGCTTGCAAAACATCTTACAAAAGAGCTTGACGTTGTGCGACAAGCCATTTCCGTACGTTTACATACAATGGAAAAGATTCAGAAGAAAGGCAGATAAATTCCGCTTGAACTATCCGAAGACGACGAAAGTCAATGGCGTGACACTACACACACATTGCTTTCAAAGTTCCGGAAAAAAAATTTTCTGCAAAATCATTACAGGAGATGAAATGTGGATTCTTTATAATAACCCTAAGCGTAGAAAATCATTGGTTGACCCTGGTCGACATCGACGCTAAAGCCCAATATCCACGCCAAGAATGTTTTACTCTGTATCTGGTGGGCTTGGAAAGGTGTGTTGCATTATGAGTTGTAACCGGGTGAGACAATCACGGCAGACAACTAATAACAAAAATTGACCAATTTGAGCGACGCATTAGAAAAACAGAGGCCATTTACTCGCCAAGGACGTCGTAAAGTGATCTTGTTTCAAGACAACCTTGTTTCCGACCACATGTTGCAAAAGTGACTCAGGACCATATCTTTGCGTTAGGCTGAAAACTTCTTCCGGCGCTATAGCACAGTCATAGCGCCTTCCGATTACCATCCATTCCGGTCGCTGCAGCATCATTTGGCTGATACACATTTCGTGAGATTGAAGAGATACGAAAATGCTGTAACGCGCCACTTTTGTCACGCGCCGTTTGCGTCCGTGTCGGTGGCGAGGACCACTTCGTTCCCGTTTTTAAGCGGCAGCGGCTTCGCCTCGGCTAACTAAGTTTAAGTAATCTTTATATGCGGAATCGAATCAGTCGCGATTTTGTGCCGGAGAGCGTCGTGGTTCTTTCATGTTCTCCTCGATATTCGCCGATTAGTCGGAGGGGAGCCGGGAGAGGTAAAAACCTTGAGAGACCGGTTAACAGTAACAAAGTAACAACATTTTAATTCTCTCTCTACATAGGATACTGATACAGATTCAATACTACCGGTTATCGGTCGCATGGTGTAATAGAAATAACGCTTCTTAGCCGTGGATGTCATGCTTTTACTCCGCCTATCTCCTCGCGAACAGGCAGCTTGCTTTCTCACCCCGGAAGATTTGGCAACGACTTTAAGGGAGCGATTTCTCGCTTGCTGTTCCGCGAGAAATAATTTTATGCGGCGGATACTAGCCGTTCGACGGCAGCCAAAATACGCGCGTCGTTCTCCGGCAGCTCTTTTACCCGGCAGCCGTTCCGCGAATCTCCCTGGGTCTCTTGCTGGGCGCCAGCCGGGTCATTCCCGGCAGTATTTCCCTGCTCCCGGCAGCCGGTTCGATACACTTCGGCGTACTCATCGCCGGAAGCAGTCCCTACGCACTACTGTACTCTATTAAAGGGTAAGCCCGATACATGCATCTAGGACTTCTAATCTACGCGGACTGTGCGATCTTGGACTTGAAATGGCGACCGAGCCCTGCGCCATGCTCACGGGATCTCTACACTCAAGCCTCCTTCGAGTACGGCCCCGCGACGCGGCCTCCCACACCTCTCAAGCCCGTGTGACCCATCCCGTCGGGCGCCACGAAGCTCCAGAGAGTGATTTCCCGGCACTCCCTTTGCGCCTTTGCCGCCGAGAAGCGGCGGCAACTCTCGGAATTACGCGCGACTCTAAGTCCTCTACCTGCAGCTGTACATGGCTTTTTCGCTCACCCTTTATCACCGGCAGCTCGCCTCTCCTCCCCTGGACTTCGTTTCCGGCACACAGCAGCCACGTTTCGCTCGCACACTCCCTTGTTCGCTCGCTCGTCTAGGCGGCTTGCCGTCTGATCGAACAGTGAAGTGCAGGACTCGTCCCGTCTCGCTTGAAGCAGCCGCCGCATGGATCTATCACGCCGCGCAATTCAGCTCCCGATTGGTCCTGTCGGCTGGATCACGCGTCTCGAGGGTATTTGCGGGACCTCGCGTCTCTTATTGCATACTTTCGACACGTGTTTTCGCTCGTTTGTGTCACTGGACGGCAACACTTCGGCTCGCAGCAGTTTCATAGGACTTCCGGGCGTGCTTTCCGCGGAATCCTTCCCTGCCTGAACTGCGACCGGTCGCGGGGCCTTGCGTCTTTCTCACCGCAAGGTGGCCGCTATTAGTTGCCGGCCATCCGTCCGGAAGAATGTCTCCCCGCCTCTCCGCGTCTCGCTCCAGCAGCTTCGTCGGGCACTTGCTCTCGTCCGTCGGCAACGTCGCTTCTAGGCTGTCTTCTTATTGTCCGATGCGCTTACAGATGATTTTACACTCAAGAAAACAATAGATTTACAGTAGCCGCGGGTTCATGTCCTGTGCGCCGTTTGCGCACAGGACCAAAAATCGGTCACTCGGTCGCCCTCTCCGACGACAAGGCGCGAGACTCCCGTTCTTCTTCGTCCAGGCCACGGTCCGAGTGAGGAGCAAAAAATTTGCATTGTCACAATGCATTGATAACTTTATCGCTCCAGAGCCGGTTCGCTTATATTGTCAAGGAATTTGCAAGCTGCGGGAATGATGGCATAAAATCATTGAAGCAAACGGGGAATATTTCGCTGATTAATATTTTTTTCTTTTTAATAAAGATTGCATTTTCAAAAAAAGCTTAGAACTTTATTACTCACCCAATATACGAGGGCGGTCCAATAAGTACTTAGCCTATAAAAGAAAAACGAAAATTTTGGAAAAGTCGCGATTTATTTCTCAACATAGTCTCCTTTTAGCTCGATACATTTGACCCAGCGATGCCCCAACTTCTTTAACACATCTGAAAAATACGTTTTCTCGAAGTCTGCAACGACCTCGGTGGCGGTGATGACCTCCTCATTCGCCTTAAATTTTTGCCCGGCGAGTGACTTTTTCAAGTTTGGAAACAAAAAAAGTCGCACGGGGTCAAATCTGGAGAATACGGTGGATGGGGCAGTAGTTCGAAGTCCAATTCGACCAATTTGGCCGAATGAGGAGGACATCGCCGCCACGGAGGCCTACTTTGCAGGCTTCGAGGAAACGTATTTTTCAGATAGGTTAAAGAAGTTGGAGCATCGCTGGGTCAAGTGTATCGAGCTAAAAAAAGACTATGTTGAGAAATAAATCGCCACATTTCCAAAATTTTCGTTTTTCTTTTGTAGGCTAAGTACTTATCGGACTGCCCTCGTACATATTTATATCTTAGGGGGTTGCATATGAAACCGCCTGCTGGCAATTGATGGCGTTATGTTCTGTATTTCTTCCAGTTGAAACTTGGTAATACACATGATGACAGGTCTGTAGAGTCTCTCCAAAACACCATAGGTGACATTTGTACGACGCGTTAACATCATCTATTTTGATTGTGTTTATAATGGCAGTTTTGTTACTAATAACTCACATTTGCGAGAAGTTATGCTGCATTCTTTCCTGGTAAAGAAATCGCATGCGGAAACGCATAGTTTGCTAGAAGAAATGTGTGGCGAACATGCTCCATCGTGTACAACGTGCAAATTGTGGTTTCGTCGCTTTTAAAGTGGTGATTTCTTGCCAGTAAGATCATGCTCTGCATCTGGTGGAATCAGAGGGGTATCGTGTATTACGAGCTGTTGAAACCGTCGGAAACTATTACTGGGCATCGTTATCGACTGCAACTTATCCGTTTGAAACGAGGTCTGCACGAGAAAAGGCCGGAATAAGAAAACCGCAATGACAAGTTGGTTTGGAGCACGACAACGTTAGGCCGCATATTGCTCAACCAGTCAAGAAGTACTTAGAAGGGATTAAACTGGGAAACCCTACTCCACCCGCCATATTTACCAGACATCGCTCACTCCGATTGCCATTTGTGCCAGTCGCTGCAGTCAGCGCTTACAGTACAGTAATTTCGTACGAATTTACCTCGTACGAAAGAATAAAAAAATGACTAGATTACTAAGAACCCGAATTCTTCTTGCGTGGAATCCAATTGTTGACGAAAAATGGGCCAAAGTTGTCTGTTCGGATGGGCCATATTTTAAAATAACCAGTTCGTCGATTTCCTACCAAACCTTTATCTTTTCTTTCGCTCAAAAATGGGCGGTTTCATATGTAATCACCTAATATATATACCAGGTGTAGCAGTATGAAACCGGAATTTTTTTGTAAAAATTACTTGTCTGTTATTTGAAAATGATAAAAAATATTTTATTCAAAATAATGTTCATTGGTATTTATACATTTTTCCCACCTCTCCGGCAGTTTATGAATACCACGCTAAAAAAACATTTCTTCTTTTGAAGCGAACAAGCTATCGAGCTATTTTCATACATTTTTATACGAGTTGAAGGTTTGGTTAGCGAGAGCGTGTCCCATTGATGCGAATATATTATAATCGGATGAAGCCAAGTCTGGAGAATAAGCCGCATGCGTTAGTATTTCCCAACTGAACGCCTCGATCGTTTCCCTGACCCGTTTTGTTGTGTGTGATGGGGCATTATCATTATGACTTTGTGTTGCCTTTTTTCAAATTTCGGTGGTTTTTCACACGATTTAAATCGATCATTTGCTGTTGGTAGCGATCAGTGTTACTGATCAGTGTTACAACTGTTTCACCAGGTTTTAGCAGCTCATAATAGATCACACCCTTCTGATCCCACCAAACACAGAGCATTGTCTTCTTTCAAAAGCGATTGCAGTGGATGTCGATGGTTCGCCTGGATTCACCCATGATTTCTGACGCTTAGGATTCTCAAAATATATCCATTTTTCATCACATGTCATGATACGATGGACTTTCTTTTGTATCTGTCGAGCAGCATTTTGCAAGTGGTTTTTTGATTTTCTTGCTGCCTTTAATTCAGTTCCTGCGGAACACATTTTCCCACTTTCTGAATCTTTCCCATGGCTTTCAAACGAATTGAGACAGCTTTCTGCGTCACATTCAATTGATCGGCGAGTTCTTCTTGAGTTTGAGTATCATCTTCATCCAATAAGGCTTGCAATTCGTTGTCTGCGAACTTTTTCGGTGGTTTCCCACGCTCTTCGTTTCTCACGTCAAAATCACCACTTTTAAATTTTTTGAACCACTCGAAACACTGTGTTTTACCAAGAGCATGTTCACCGTAAGTTTCGACAATCATTCGATGCGCAGCAGTTTTCTTTAAATGATAACAAAAAACCAATGCTGTCCGCAAATCGTAATTCGTAGGCACAAAACTCGACATGTTTAAGGTTATAGAAAAATATACCGGTGTATGGAACTTGGGTTGTTGTGTGTTT
>NW_014554611.1:0-10382 GCF_001313825.1 Dinoponera quadriceps | reverse complement strand
GAGATGATGGCGCTGCAGAAGCGGTCTTACGGTCCCTAAACTGATGGCTAGCACCATCTATAGGGAAATTCCGGTTTCATACTTCTACACCTGGAATATATTGTGAGGATGCATAATTTTGCCTGTCACTCAGGCAGTGGCCTGACCGAGGGGGAGCCGGGGGCTCTCGCCTTCTTGCGGAGAGAAGGCGACCACTGCCGATTTTTTGCCGATTTTTGCACCGTTTGTGCACAGGACATTTACCCGCTGTTTTGATGATACTTTTTTTTTGAGTGGAGAAACCCGCGAGTCTGGACAACGGACGAAGGAAAGAGCCGACGGAGAGGAAACTGGAGAGACACGCGGAGGGACGGGGAGAGATACGCCAAGACGGTGGGACGGCAACAGAAAGCGTGGTGACCACCTTGCGAAAAGAGAGGCGCAAGGTCCCGCGATTTTGTCGCAGATCAGGATCCCGCGGTAGGCGCGCCCGGGAGTCCTCGGGAACGACTGCGAGCTCTAAAATCTTGTCGGGTTCCGTCCAGAAAAGAACAGGCGAAAAAGCGTCGAAAACCAACGGTAACAGACGCGAAGTCCCGCAAACACCCGCAAGACAAATGATTCAGCCGAAGGAACTAATCGGCAGCCGCGAGGCGCGGCGATAGATCCCTGAGGCGGTTGCTCATATGAGACGGGACGAGCGAAGCTCGTCACCGTGCGGCACGCAGGCGTGCGAAACGGAAGTGCGAAAGAGCGAGCGAGCGTGCGAGAACTCGGACCGTTGTTGTGTCCGGGAAGGAGCTCCAGGAGAGGAGAGGCGAGCGTCCGGTGGCAAGCGGGTGAGCGGGTCATCATACAGCCGCGGGCTAAAAAGTCGAGTCGCAGTTAATTTCGGAAAAGTGGTTTCGCGAGTAAATTCGAAAGTTTGCTTCCGCTTCTCGGCGGCAGGTAGAGTCTTGAATACTCCCCGAAGTTTCCGCCGCTTCTCGGTGGCTAGAAAGACGGAAGTCGGTCGTCTTAAAACATTGCCGGTCGCACAGTCCGCGCTGATTCGGAGTCCGAAGGTGTGCGTACGGACTCGCGCGTAAAGAAGTCGATTGTACGTAGGAACTGCTGCCGGCGAGCGAGTACGTCGGAGAGTATCGACTCGGCCGGGGAGCAACTACTACCGGGAGAGAGATCCGGCTGGCGCCCAACTTAGGATCCGGAGAGATTCGCTCAACGGTTGTCGGGCAAGGGAGTTGAAAGCACGAGGCGAGTAAATATATTTGCTACCGTCGAACGGCATAGATCCGTCGCTGGAAGTTACGTCTTGCGGTACAACTGGCGAAACACGCTCCCTTAGCATCCTTTGCCAAATCTCCCGGCGAAGGAAGTAAAGCCGCTGTTCGCGAGCAGGCCGCAAGCCGAATCGAACGTTACATCTTTGTCGGTTCAAACAAGCGTGATCTATTGTCTCACATGACCGCTGGATGGTTGGATAACATCTTTCTTTTTTTCCTTAAAATCAAAATTAAAGCTTTGTCATTTGTTACTTTTAACACGTCTCGTCGAGCTTATTTACTTCTCCCGGCTCCCCTCCGATGTAACGGCACATATCGAGGGAGCGCAACTAAGAACCACGACGCTCTCCGACACCGAATCGCGCGGGATGCGATTCCGCAGATCGTTGCTTATGAAAAATCTGAGCTAGCAGGCAAAGCCGCTGCCGCTTGAAAGGCGGGAGCGAAGTGGACCACCAAAGGACGAAGCGCCAGTTGCAAAAGTTCACAATATGTATATAATATAATTACAATCTTGATAAATTGATGACGCTTGAACACAGAAAGTGATAACGCTTACCACACGGCGGAAGTTCGCCAACATTCGACAACGTGCTGTATTTTTTAAATACTAGAAGTTTATTGGCTATAGCGCGAACTTCCGCCACGTAACAAATGTTATGGCGTTGTGTCCAAGAGACATGACTCGTTCAAGACTGACTCGACTTGTAATATCATCTAATGGAGAAGAGTTAACTGACAATAATTGGACAATGTTTCTTAAGCAAAAGTTTACGATTTCGGAAATTGATCTAAAATAATTAAATTTTTGAAACAATTCGAGCAAAAGTAAGTACAATTTTATTAATTTCTTTAAATCCAGGAATCGAGAACCTCAGCAGTTGAGCCGTTAGAGTCGAACAAGGAATCTCGCCTGCGTTCTAGTTTCATCGTGTAAATATACAGAGTCGGGCGCGAGTCTGCGGCGTCGAGCGTGCACTTGGTTCGATATATGAACAGGTTTTTTAATTATCTTCACAGAAAGGAGAAATGGCGACAATATATAATACTGATTTGATTTTGTTCCAACCTCTATCTTGAATACAGCCAACATTAAAATTAAAATGAAGCAATGCGAAGAAACTTTAGGATATTTCATACATTTTTTGCTACAAATTAACAACATAGAACATAATATAGAGGTTCGTATAATAAGATTAACAGGAAAACTTTCATATGCTTATAAAATACAACATGGATAGAGGTTGCACTTTTTTAATGCAATGAATAATTTTGAAATAATTAAAAAATCTGCTTTTTTACATCAAGGTAGACATTCACACATATTCACACTGTTCAAGTTCAACGTAATAAATTTATTCTAACTAATAAATATATCTTTAGGTTTTTAATATTATTTTTAAAAAAGATAAAAATTAGAAAAAATGTGATATTAGGTTGGGGAAAAAGAGATCCATTATTTTTACATGAAATTCAAGACTTTATTTAACATGTTTCGGATTGTCCGATTTGGGTCAAATATGCACCGTTTTGTTTTATAATTTGTTGCCATTTTAAAGGTATCTTTATAATGCCCCTTTCATAGAAGTCTTGGTCCCTATTAGCGAAAAATTCTAGTAATCGATTTTCACAATCTTCTCTTGATGCCAATTTCTTATCATTAAGGAAGTTTTGCAATGCAAGAAAAACATGGTAATCACTTGGTGCCGAACAATATGGTAGATGCATCAAAACTTCCCAACCAAGCTCCCGAAGTTTCTGGCGAGTCACTATAGACATGTGTGGCCTGGCGTTGTTCTGATGGAACAAAACAACTCTCCTGTTGGCCAATTCTGGCCGTTTCTTGTCAATCGCTAGCTTCAAACGGTCCAGTTGTTGATATTAGAGATCCGAATTTAGTGTTTGGCCATATGGAAGCAACTCATAATAAATGATTCCTTTCCAGTCCCACCAAATGAACAGCAGAACCTTCCTGGCCGTTAGTCCTGGTTTAGCCACCGTTTGAGCTGCTTCGCCGCGCTTTGACCACGATCGTTTTCGCACAATGTTGTCGTATGTGACCCATTTCTCATCCCCAGTCACCATCCGTTTAAGAAATGGGTCGATTTCATTCCGTTTGGACAAGGTTTCGCAGATGGAAATTCGATCCATCATGTTTCTTTGTGTTAATTGTTGTGGCACCCAAACATCGAGCTTCTTTTTGAATCCAGCTTTGTGCAAATGGTTTAAAAATGTTTTATGGTATATCTTTAGCTCCTGGGCGATGCTACGACTGCTAACATGCCGGTCCATTATTTCTGTGATTCTATCGACATTTTCGACGACGGGCCTACCTGTGCGAGGTGCATCTTTAACATTAAAAATACCTGAACGGAATCGACGAAACCAAAATTGCACGTAATTGGCTGTTACAGTATCGGCACCATAAACACCATTCACAATTACAGCCGCCTGACTTGCATTTTCGCTTTTATCAAACAAAAACTGTAAAATGTACCAAATTTTTTCTTTGTTGACTTCTATTTTTAACACCCTGTAACTCACAACTGAATGGACCAAACAAAAAACAACAAAAGAATTTTTTTGTGCGAAATGTCACCTTTCCAACGAGCATAAATCTGAAGTTGTTTGATAGATAATTTACGAGATATCGATCACTACAGCCATCTACCGAAAAAATAATGGATTTCTTTTTTCCCAACCTAATATTTATTAAAACAAATTTACGTTCCTAAAAAAATATAAAATGCGGTCAAGTACACGCGTTTCGCCGTTATTTTATCTTTACAAGTATGTAATAAAAAAACCCAATTAAAGAATTGTATTACAGAAATTATTATTGAAATAATTGTATTTGGAACAATTGTATCGGTAAAATTGTCTCAATTACAATTGTATATATTAAAAAATACAAAACAAAAATAAAAAGAACTTGAAAAAAGTTGTACTAAAAAGTGGTTATGAAGAAAGTTATTATATTATATTCTAATATACAGGATGTCCCAGACCACCCGTCTCACCCGATTTTTTTATAAACGCGACATTTTACAGAAAAATGTTTCAGACAAAAGTTTTGTGACTTCGAGGGGCACATAAGATGGTGTCATTGGTTTGACCTTGGATAGTCGTTTGAAGATCACGTGAAGGTCACCTTTAATTTCTTAAATGGAAACCTCCATTTTTCAATGCATATTCTTGTAGCTTACCTCGAGGGCTTTCCAAAACGCTATAATGAAACGTTTTTTTAATCAGTACTTTTCGAGTTAGGGTTAAAAGTTATGGTACCGCCGGCATTAGCATTACCCAGTCGTGATGTATGACATGTATGATACTGTCACATAAGGTGTAACAAAATTCTCATTTACCAGCCATGTCGTATTCAAACGCGGAAGCTTGTGATATGATGCTTATTTTAGGTGAATGTGATGGTCAATTTAGAGCAACTGCAAGATTGTGGCGAGAACGATACCCAGATCGCGCTCCTCATTCGTACCAAGTTTTTTCTCGCTTAGCTAACCGAATTACCAATAAAGGTATTCTTCAACCGGATCACAATAAAGGTAGACAAATTCGACGCCAAGTTAGAGATGAAAGGATGCCGGAGATTCTTGCATCCGNGCATCCGCTCAATTGTATCCCTGCCATTCATTAAGACGTACAGAAAGAGATTCTGGAATTAGTTACAGCACGATCTGGCGAATTTTCCATGAAAACAAGTTGACACACACACATTCACACACACAAACACACAAACACACAAAGAGGTGTAAATCCGACCGTGCAACCTCCACCTTGGGTAATGCTAATGCCGGCGGTACCGTAACTTTCAACCCTCATAACTCGAAAAGTACTGATTAAAAAAACGTTTCATTATAGCGTTTTGGAAAGCTCTCGAGGTAAGCTACAAGAATATGCATTGAAAAATGGGGGTTTCCATTTAAGAAATTAAAGGTGACCTTCACGTGATCTTCAAACGACTATCCAAGGTCAAACCAATGACACCATCTTATGTGCCCCTCGAAGTCACAAAACTTTTGTCTGAAACATTTTTCTTTAAAATGTCGCGTTTACGAAAAAATCGGGTGAGACGGGTAGTCTGGGACACCCTGTATATTATTTAAACCTTGTACGAGGTCTGTTCAAAAAGTATCGCGAATTTTGTATTTTTTCAAAAATTATTTATTTATTCATGAATATCTATTTTGTCTCCTTCAAAGTAATTTCCATCAGATATTATACACTTGTGCCAACGTTTTTTCCAATCCTTGAAGCACTTCAAAAAATTATTTTTTGTGATCTTGTTCAGCTCCTCTTTCGATGCCGTCTTTATCTCCTCAATCGTAGCGTAGCGTCGTCTTTTCATGTGTCTCTACAGTTTCGGGAACAAGAAAAAGTCACAGGGGACCAGGTCTGGGGAATACGGTAGCTGCGGCATCATTAGTGTGTTGTTTTTGGCCAAAAATTCGCGCACAAACAACGATGTGTGAGCAGGGGAGTTCGTACGAATTTCGCGGCGACCCGTCTCATGCCCAAATCATTGGTAAAAATCGAATGGCACAAACCAATCGATATGTTTAGGTCCTCAGCAATTTCTTTAACGGTGACTCGACGATTGGCCAATACTATTTTCTTCACTTCATCAATGTTTTCGTCTGTTGTTGACGTGCTCGGGCGTCCGGCACGCTCTTCGTCATTTACCTCTTCTTGGCTTTCTGAGAACATTTTGTACCACAGATAAACGTTGCTTCGGTCCAAGGTAGCTTCACCATATGCCACAGTCAACATTCGAAATGCGTCCGCGCACTTAATTTTGTTTTTCACACAAAATTTAATACAGATTCTTTGATCCATTTTTTGGAATAGGCAAAAATCGAAGACGAGCCAAAACACGTCCAAGCAAAACAGCTGTCAAAGATAAACTGAATATTCAAAATGGCCGAACTTGTGGGTATAAGTGAAGGACATGAGTACCAACATAATGCCACAATAAAATCGAAAATCAAATATACGTAACCCGCGGAAATTCAAAATTCGCGATACTTTTTAAACAAACCTCGTATACATAAAAATTTACAAATTTAAAATTTTGAAAAAATATTGTGTCAAACTTCCTTTCTTAAAAGCTTTTGTACAAATATTTAATTTTATACTTCTAACACATACACAAAAATTACGAGAAGTTTACATGACAAATTAACAACATTCTATTATACGAGGATAGATCAAATATAAACGAGCTTTTTGCAAAAAAACATATATATTTCAAAATCAATTCTAATTTACATTTTTCTTATTTCTCTACATAATACCCCATCTAATCTATACAGTTCCTCCAACGGTCTGGTAATTTTTTATCTCGGTATCATAAAAAGTTCGTGGACGTATATCAAACCAATTACATACGAACTGCTACATTCCTTGTTTGTTGTGAAGCGCTGTCCACCAAAAGCTTCCTTGAGTGGCCCAAACATATAGAAGTTGCATGGTGACAGGTCTGGACTGTAGGGTTGATGTTCAAGGACAGCACAGTATATATCGGCCAATCTTTTTTGTGTTACTGCTGCAGTATGGGGTCTGGCGTTTTAATAGAGAAGCAACTCACTTCTGCTCAGAATGCCGCACCTTTTTGACAGATAGGCAGCTCAAATTGATGTTCCTAAGAGATTTCAAGAACAGTTAAGTGCCGATCGCCTATGATGAGTTCTCGAACAGCCTCGGTGTTCTGCGCGATGATGCTGGTACGGGGACGGCGCAGGGGGGCAATGTTTTTAACATGCTCTCATCTTTTCTTAAATTCGTTACACCACTGTTTCACCCGAGCCCTTGAAAAAGTTCTTTCCCTGAACTATGGGAGTAAACCTCGCCGAATTTCAGTAGCATTTAGATTTTCATTGACGAGAAATTTAATAATATCACGCTGTGCAATTGCCGGGTGCACCTCTCTCTCGCTCATCGTGATTGCTTCTGAGAGTAAGACGCACGTGGCGCACAACGTTATTACTGACTTCCGTATGACTCCCCTCCACTGTCCAAAACTTTGCAGACCCTTCACGTCGCCGACGGGCGCGCAATTTAAAAAGGCTAGTATATTTGATCCATCCTAGTATTTCCTACATTAATGGTTTTATACATTTCTTAATTTTATATTTCGTTATTTATATTATTACGTAGATCATTAACATAATGATATAATATGATAAAAATGTAATATTATATAACATTTTAATATTAAATATAAAGATACTAATTATTATATGGATTAACATAGCGTTTTAATAATAAATGAGAAAAATTTGTCAAATAAATACAGGTCTTATAGGAAGGAATTATAGGTCCTATAGGAAGTTGTTGAAACTAAACAGCTGTCATTTTCGAATGTATCCAGTTATTAAAAAACAAAAATTACATTGAAAAAAGAAAAGTTTTTGTGTATAATGTGTTCAATGGGTATAAATATAATTTAATAAAATATTTGTAAATTAGTTTATTTTATTTACGAAAATAATGAAAAATATACTGATAATCAAGTAAGATAATAATAGATATTTTCAAAATGCGCGCTTAAATTTATACAAAACTCAATTCTTTACAAAAACTTGTAAATACTTTTTCCAACATGATGTCTTTTATATTGCTGACAACCTTTTCAATAGCTGCTACTAAATGGAATTTTGTAAAACATATGTTTAAATAAATAATGAATTCTAATCTTTTTGATGTTTTTATTCATAACTTTATATAATCCACATTTATTTTAGCATAAAACCATCTATGAGCGCTGCTATACTCTTTCTCTCAAGAAAAGATGCATCCTATGAAGTAAACCTTTTCGTTCGTTGTCAGATTATATATTTTTACGCACACGAATTCTTCTACTACAGAATCTACCACAGATTAAAACGGTGGACCCTCAAGGAGATGACCGTTAACCGGAAGACCCTTTCCGAAGTCACGGGAATATATATCTTTTTGTTGATAACATTAACGTTACATTTTTATACGTATAAAATTATTATATTATTAATTGGATTGACATAACATTAATTTAATATTTAATATTACAAATTGTGACTGATATTCGCGATTCTGATCGCCGATGTAAATTTCGCTGATGCTTGAATTTTCGCAAGAGCGTGGATATTAATATGTTGAAAGCCATGCGGGGAATCTTCTCGTTCACTTAATACGAGTGGTCAAAACGACGGCCAAGATTTTTTTGACGTTAAGGTGTTTCTCACGAAAACCCAGTATTAAGGCGGGACTGATAACTTAAGGTGATAAAAGTCGAAAGCAGGAAAGTCGTGGGATAGTCGCAAAGGGATTGGCGGAAAAAATAATACGTGAAGATACATTATAAAATTATTTTATTGCAAATTTGTAACTGAGAAAATAGTCGCTAATATAGTAGTGCTTTACGTTTGATACAAAACAGTAGTCTGATGTGTAACCTTCGCGAGAGAATTTCTTGGTGCACGCGAATGTAGGGGAACGTTATTTTCTGTGTTTTCGATTTTACGAACCACGAATCGGCATTCGACGCGTTCAAGAAATCCCTCGGTTACGATAAATTGCAAAAGTTGCATCAAGTATCCACGAAAACTATGCACGAATGCAAGTTCGAATGATTTGTTTCGGCATCTGTACGCGCGGATTTCTCCTCGCAATAATTATTTAATAATGGTGTGGATTAGTAGTCTTCAATCTTTCGACACTCTGGGCGATGTAGTCCTCCGCGCCGTACGATATATTTTGCGCTCTTTCTCGTTCTCGTTTGGGATCTCTCTCTCTCTCTCTCTCTCTCTGTCGTTTGGTAGTCGCTTTTGCTCATAATCGCAATGCTCGATGATCCACCAGAGAATTGAGTTTTAGAGTGCACCACTTACAAGTAACATCAGAACCTCCGTGTCTTCGCAAGTTTTTGGAAGTTCGATGAGCTTCTGCTGAAATAATATTGGTACAAGTATGGTATCTCAAAACGTTCCCACTCCACTTATTCTTCTGGTAGGTACTAAAAGCATAACTTTTGATGGGGGGAGAAAGTTAGGGTACGTGAGAAGGGTTAAAAAATCGAGAAATGGAGTTTTGGAAACTTTGACAGATTTTTAATATTCCGGAAAGAATTTTCTGGAAAATTTTAGATAAATATGTTTTTTGGAAGGGGAGCAGGTAAATTTATCGTGGCAAACTGTCACAAAAGTTCGTATCTGGCGCTATATGCGTAAAAGGAAGAAAAATGGTGTTTTATTAAATATTTGATAAGTTTTTATTGTATCATAAAAAATCAACCATAGGTTCCAGTGTTTTTTAAAGATCTTCTAGGGTAGACGAGTAAAGTTTCGACTGACGAAGTGAAGGTAAGAGAAAGGTTCGGAAAAAAAATGGAGAAGGATTGTGAGTAGAGAATTTAGGATTTTCCTTTGACAAGGAAGAAAAGGTATAAAGTTTATTGGTTATTTATGGTGTCATGCATAGTGCGTTGTAGTGATTGGTACTACGTGTTCGTTTCGAATGTAACTTGTCAATTGTGTGGCAGCCATAAAATGTGTAAACGGGGACTGCGGAGAAAATGAGGGTATTATTAGGTAAGTGACAATTCGCGTCAAGTCCCTTTCGTCGTTCGACTTCTTGTTGGCGTTAATTTCATGAGACAAGCACCGGCCGTGTAAACATTGTTTCCTCCTCGTCATTGTCTCTGCTTTGGTTTCGAACGATGAACTAATATTTTAATTTATACTTTGCATAACGTGCATTGAAACTCTCTAAACGTTCTAAACGCGTGATACTTGCAACTGATCGTGATTGGAGAAAGGAAGATGTTTGAATAGAAGAGAGATTCTTTCCAAATTATATATTTTACACTAACATGCTTTACAAATAGTGGGTTTTTTCAGTGCCTCAAATGAAGACAGTTGTCGCGTGTCTCGTGATTCTAAGTGGCAAAATATTTAGGATTAATATTCTTATCATACCACTTAATTCCATAATGATATCGTCAAAGCCAGTTATTCTATCGGCTCGACTTTTCGTTCAGCTTTTCAAACGGATACAACGGTAGCAAGATACAGTGTCCGATGTATTGAGTGAGTGCAAAAGTGCATGCGGAGTTTGTGAGTAAAAGTC
>NW_014554610.1:0-364 GCF_001313825.1 Dinoponera quadriceps | reverse complement strand
GAAGATTTTGACGCAAAATATCGCAAGATACAAAATGTAGCGCAACCGGAAACCAACAATGATGTTGCAACCAAACAATATGTGGATGAGCGTTTCGCAAAATTTGAGACTGATAGTATAAACAACATTGCGCGTAAACACTACGTACAGGATAATGCTCTTTGTCTGACTCCCGATCGTAAATTTTTGACGCAAAAGGAATCAAAATACGACATGTACCATGGCCGGAAGCTATAAGTGACGTTGCACACAAAAATTATGTGGATGAGAATGTTAAACAGTAGAAAGAGCAGTTCGCAAAGTATGTGGCAGACTACATTGAAACGCTGAAATATCGATTGGAAGAGGATATTAAAACGTTGAA
>NW_014554609.1:794360-862569 GCF_001313825.1 Dinoponera quadriceps | reverse complement strand
ACTATAATATGAGACCTTGTTATCCTGACATGTCTCTCCAATACTCACGATTGAAAATTACTATCGCAACGGTGATTGGTGAATTCTAACTGCGTTTTTGGTCCCGTCTTTCGACTCTTATAGTTCTAGATGTGAAACTTGCAATCCTAACATGTTTCCCCATAACTCATGGTCAAAAAATTTTAATTCAACATATTCTAATAAATGTTATTCTACTTACTATAATATGAGAACTTGTTATCGTAACATGTTTCTACAATACTCACGAGTGTAAATTACTATATCAACCAACGGTGATATCCAGTTAATCTCATTTACTCGATTATTTTAAGAAAGTTACAAAATTTATATATGTCAAAGCGTGCACGAAAGGAATAGTGCATTTTGATATGTCAGCAATGTAAAAGTGATATGACGAAATATAATGTGCATATATCGCAAACAAATATGTGTAACTTGATTTTTTTTTCAGAGTCTTGAGTAAGAGGATCAATATTAAGGGATACTTCTAAGTTATTAGCATTTTTATTACAAAATCTTAGTATATTGCACATGAAATTTCACAATGTTTTAGATTTATGAACTATATTAATATACTACATACATCTTGGAAGAAAAAGAGCCAAACACACATTCCTTCACTTTTCAGTAACGAATGTCTTTGAAATAAACATTTCAAAATAACATACTACATTAATCGACAGTAACTAGTAATTAAAACATAAAATATGTTTGAATTGGCACAACGAATTTCAAATTTTTGAAACGTTTACAAATTTTCCAGAGACTTTTCCAGCTGAAAAGTTGAAGAAATGTATATATTTGCGCTTCATTAAGGTACAGATATATTATTTTAGATATATTATACAAGACAGTATCTTAGATCTACAAGAGACGTGTAAGATTCGCATGAAAGACATACAAAACTCACTTCATTCAATATTGAGCTTATGCGGATCGGTGAATCTCGCAGTAATAATATAAAACAAAGCGGGTAACGGCACTAAAGCTAACATCGCAGGATGAATGCTGATCCCGCGAAGAGTAGCGATTGCTATCACGCCGTATGCGTGCAACAGCCAATGGCCCAAAATTACTATCACATTTTTTATATCCGAAACGGAACTCAGCAACAACGACTTCATCCTCTGATTTAGTTTGAAGGCGAAATGCGCTGCATTCGACAGAATTGATAAAATGATGGTGATATACGGGAATGAGTAATCTGTCAAGAAAAACCGAAACAAGTAATTAGCATATACTTAATGTATCATTCTCTCTATCAATTTTACAATAACATATATATATATAGTATACGCGACATACATATCAGACCTCCACCTATTGCGTGAAGCAACGCCAGGATTGGGTAGAAGTACAGAGCTGCGTAGATAGAGAGCTTGCCTTGCTTTGGCAAAAATTTCTTAACTATTAACGGCCTTATCAATAACATCAGAATTACTCCTAGGGCGTAGAAAATGAAGACTATAGTATACCTGGAATCAAAACGTAACTAATTGAAGGCATGTAAAGTGTGCTCCTACCAAATCGATAGTTGAGTATACAGGGTGTCCCAAACCAATAGGGGTGAACTTTATGAGAGTAGAACGGATTGGGTGAACAAAAAAGTTTTGTACTACTTTGCAAACAACACGCAAAAGTTATTAATGATTGAAAAGGGCCATAGAGGCTACTTTAATCAGTAATCCAAAAATTGGTGTCATTCATAACTTCATAAAGTTTGTTCCTGTTGGTCTGGGATATTCTATATACTGACAAAGGTCAAGTAAAACATGTACTAACAACGGATAGACCGCTTCCTGTGTACAATGTAGTGTCGCCTCATAATTAGGATTGGGATTGTGCAGTAACGTGTACCAGTCGGACAATCTCTTTGCGCTGCACGACTTAATGGTGAACGTACCGATGGGGTCCGTCAGTTGTAACGCTATAAGGGATGCCAGCAGTACCTCGAGTAACGCTGACAAATGCAGAGCGATCACCTCCTTGGGTATGTTGCGGCGCTTGGAGACCTTGTCGATGCAGAACCAGTGCAGCACCAGCACCAGCAGGGCCATGAAGCCCAGGTAGAGCCAGTCGTAGAACATGGGCGCGTCGTCGCAAGGTATGCACGCCGAAGAGGCGTTGACGCGAAAACCGCGAGGACAAGCGCCGCATTCGCTCCAATTCCCGTCCGGCAGCAGCTCCCGGCCGCAGTATATACCGGGACATCGCGTGAGGGTGTTCATGTTCGTGCTCGGCTTGTTGGTTAGGTGCCGCGCGGGGAGCGACAGGTTGCGTTATCGCTCATCTCTCCCCGATTTTCAGCTGGATCGCACGATAATGTATCGGGTTACCTTTGTTTACAAGAATCTTCCGAGACGGTCCAGCTGATCTCCCGCGGATCCCGAGCGCTGAGAATTCAAAAACATCATCGACATGTCACGCACGCCGCGGAGGCCAAACATTTTTTTCACTCGTGTTACCAACCAGTGTCGCCAACGTGAGAAATAAAAAATCTGTCATATATCTCTAAAATAAACCAGAAATAAGCCAAAAGTAGTAATTATGTGCACGTACAACGACATTCGTTAACAAATGCGTAAAAAATTTAAAGTTTTCTCTTTGAAATAAATTACAGAAATAGTGGGTCTAATAATTCTGTAGATAAACGATCGAGTCAGAAGTATTTCTATTTCTTCAGTAATATGACTCAAGGGCTTGTGCAGACATACTTTCCACTGTAATAAAACAGGCGAAATTCAATAGGTTGTAACTTTTGCATTAATGATGCTATCGAGATCGTTTAAAAAGCATTTTAAAGCTTGAAGTTACTTTTTAACCACATTAGTTATATTAATGTTGCCGTTAATTTTCGTCAAGATTTTTCGGGTTAAACGAAAAATGGTGACCGTTCAATTTTAAATTTCGTCTTTCAAATGACTTTTCAGAGTGAAAAATTAAAAATAACGAGAAAATACATTAAAACGAAAATCAGCTAAAATGTGATTTTTGCACTCTGGTTGTCATTTAAATAAACTAAAAATGACAGAAAATAAGTTGGCAACATTGGTCACAACTGCGAGTCGCGCATGACGTAGCGTCGCTTGCTAAAAATTCGTTGCGAACGACGGCATTCCGTCGATAACGTCACATCGCGTGGTATCCACGAAATCGCCGATGAGGATCGACGAAACGTGTGTGACGTAAGAGAGACAAATTATTTATAAATAAATATGCATCCGTTTTTAGACGAGATCTTTGTGGTTCTGATTTCACGTTACGACGATGTAATTAATGTTTCGGAATTGTCGTACTAACTAAAGAGTTGTTAATTATATCAGAGGCAAAAACTCATCCGACACTTGACATTTCGCATAAACTAATAATATCGGTATGTCGTTTTTTATAATGAGGGCGAAGGAGATAGGTGCCGTCGCTTGCAGAATTATATAGAAAAATGCAAGACATTCTCTTAACGCGTCTTGAATTATTTCTAAACGACAGACGAAATCGTATCACTTTCGATATTATTGAAACTCGAAAATCCGTCGGAAAATTTCAGCAGATCATAAAATACTAACATTTTGTTTCTCATATTTATAAAGACATCATAAGCTTTGATATTTAGATTTTACGTACGAATTGAAATTATTCTTATAGAACCAATCCGCAAAATTTAATTGTCATGATTCATTTATGCATGTGATTCACGATATCCTCTATAAATAGTATTTTAATTCAATATTGAAGTGAGTGCTTAGCATACAAGTTCCGTCGTCTTGCCCGAGCTTAATGCTCAGCTTCCGCGATTTTCGAGTCTACCGAGAATATCCGAACATTGAAATGTCTCAAAATCACATGATCCTGCCAGGTCACCGGGGTCTCTTGAAAATTCTCGAATTCCAACTCCAAATGGCTCGGAATTCTCGTGAACTAAGTCGTGGTCAAAAATTCACGAAGGCGAGCGAACGAGCAAGGCAGAGAGAGAGAGAGAGAGAGAGAGAAAATCGAACGCCCAACTCGGTGCGCATCTGTAAAACGATAAAGGTCCGTTCAAAGCACGATGATGCGGACCATATCGGACTGACGATTGGTCGAGTTTTCCGTGGGCACGCCGGCGCGCAGGAAGGCGAGCTCGTCTGAACGGGGCTTTAAGCCGGATTCGTCGGTAACGGATCGAAGTCGTGCGCGGGACGCTGTTTTCCGTTTCAGCGCACTGGCCGGCGCATCGATCGCGAGCGCGAGCACGGGCCAATGAGGTGGCAGGCGGCGGCGCACGGCATTGGCCGGGCGCGCGGCGGCCCGGCAGGCGCGCTTGAAAAGTTGATGCGCGACGGCGCGGCTACGTCGCGCCACCTGCCGAATTCGTGCGCGTCCGCCGGCGATCGGCCATCTCCGGCCGATGATTGCCGAGCGCACATTACTATTTTCAGGCACACAAGGCACCTCTTGACGGATTTTCGATAAGTGAAGAGGGCGGCGGTGCGTGCGCGCGATACAGCTCGTGGTTCGTTTTTTTTTGCTCGCTCCCTCGTATCCGCGAGATCGTCGCGATCGGTGTGGGCCTGGCTGGCGCGGTCGGTGTTGCCGCGGTGCGACGGACGGCGATATTCTCTCTCGCGGGAGCGGTGCGTGGCGCGATACAGCAGCAGCAGCACCAGTACCACCAGAAGCGATATACCAGCAGCAACGGCGGCGGTCAGTCGGACGACGAGTAGACAGGCGGAGGATACGCAGCAGCAGCTACGCAGGGCGATGTCGGGCGGCCACGTCTCGGCGGTTTTCGGCGCCTGACGGTCGCTCGCGGTCGTTCCGCCGGAAAATGAGAGAGGCCCCCACGTCGCGGCGAGTAGCAGCTGATGGCGGCCGAGTGCTGTGCTACGACGAGGCACCAAACGTACGTCTACCCTAACGTCATCGTCGCGTTGGCGTACGGACGTGCGAGCGCGAGGAGTTCTTCGACGGCCGCCGCGTGAGAAAGAGAAGATCTCGCCGAGGCAGCCACTGAGCTTTGAGACATCCGTGCGCTCTCTTTCTCTCTCTCTCTCTCCCTCCCTTTCTCCCTCTCTCGGTCTCGTGCCCACCCGTTAACGCGCTTCGCTCCGTGTGGATTAACAGAGCGGCGATCGAGCATCGTGCGTGCCTGCGTGCGCCCCGTGTGTGCGTGTGTACCGTGTGTGCGTGCCGCGCGGGTGTGTGCTCTCTCTCTCTCTTTCGTGTGTATGTGCGTGCGTGTGTGAGAGTGTGTGGCGACGACGGCCACATTACCCGCGGCCATACTTACTACTATACGACGACGGACGTGCGCCCAGCTATACGCGAGTCGTTCTATTTCGTAACGGTGCTTCTCTCTCTCTTCGCTGCCGCCGCTGCCGGCGCGGCGACTCCGTTCGGCGCGCGCGAGAGACTCGGTACCGTGCGTACGTGCGTTCCGTGCGTGCGTGCAAGCGAGTAAGTGAGTGAGCAAGCAAGTCGGTGCACCACGTTAAGAGAGCGAGAGGAGTCTTCACCGACCGCGACCGATCGAGCAGTCAACGAACCAACCAAACAGCCAACCACGGCTACCCACCACCGACCGGCGCCGCCGTCGTCGATCGAATCCTCCACCCTACGATCGTCGTGAGTCTAGCGTCGAAGAGGGCAGCCGGAAAAGGCACCGGCTGTGTTCGGGCAGGTAGCGCAGCTCGACCAGGCTGTGAACACGCACTCGGAGGCTACCGTGTAGGTGGGAGCACCGCTCGCGGAAGGAAGGAAGGAAGGACCGACGGACGGACGGACGGACGAGCAGACAGGGCGTGCGTCCGCGTGTGACAACGCCTAGCGAGAGATCATCGCGCCCCTTCGCGCCGGAGGCAGCGGCGAGTGCTGCCGGCGAGGTTACGGAGGTGCCGCGCGCTGCACGAACTGGGATTCTGGTCGAATTCTCGGGGGACGATCATCCGTTTTACCACGCTCGCACGCTCACTCGCCCTTCTGAGCAACAACGCCGCGTGAGCGTCGTCGTCATTGTCCTACGGTAACTGGAAGACTCATTCACCCGTGTGCTATGTTTCTCGAATTCGTCAACGAATTGGTCAACTACCTTCCGTTATTACTGGACGATCTGCTTCTGTCGTCTACAATATTGTTAACGTTAATAACACTGGGAAAGCTACAAGATTCCCGCTTTGCCTCCTCTACCACCAAGTCTACTTCCGCCGCTGCGATCGACTCGTACACGCTCGACGAGGCAGGATCGCGTGAACAGTAAAAGTCGCCGACTTGGTCGACGGAAGGAGCAATCGGCGTGAAACATCACGCATATACACACAGATCGGCGTCGTCGTCACCACGTGCGCGTCGACCATCACCAGCGGGGCCCGTGGCGCAATATCGCGTATCAGTGGATCCGGGCGAGTACCGGTGGGCTCTTTCGACTTGATGTGACCGCTGTCACGCATCAGTTAGCGTTACTCTCGCGTTTGTGAGTGCAGTGAATTCGTGGCCATCAACGTTCTCGTCCTCACCGTCGTCGTCGTCGCCCTCGCTGTCACGACGGAATGCGGCCTCCTCGGGGTGAAGGCGGTCGTTTCTAGTCGAGCGAGACGCTCTGTGTTCTCCGGGGATAGGACGAAGACACACGGATCGCGGGTGTGAGCGCCGAGGCACCACCGACGACGAGAACACGTGCATCACCACACCAAGCTCGCAGAAGCTTCACCGCTGAAGCACCGCCGACTCCCCACAGTGCCTCCGTTTTAATGCCAAAATGTCGTCACTGCCCGGGAATTTCGTGGACCGGATAGACCCCTTCGCCAAGCGATCCCTCAAGAAGAAGTCCAAGAAGTCGCAGGGCTCTTCCCGCTACCGCAACTCCCAGGACGTCGAGCTTCAGCAGTTGCCGCAGCTCAAAGGTTAGTGTGAGGCAGAGCCTCTGCGCTCTGCCGTGTAGTAGTCTCTTTGAAACCGCGAATCATCGCCGCCGAGGCACGGAAACGGACGCTTGTGCTAATGCTATCTCTTCTATGTATAACTCGAGAACTAATAGTCACGCTTCTCGTACGAATTGATATATCGACATGTAACGCGGAAAAACCGTCAGTCAGTCGGTACGCCGAATCGTACGAAACCACTCTGTCTGTCTCGGAGATAAAACACGAACGGTCTCCCCCCAGGCGATTTAAAGGAGAGAGAAAAGGAGAGAGACGGCTTACATGACGCACCGAGAACGATAGGTGCCAAAACCTCCTGCCATTACGCACGCTTGTGCTCCGAGACCTCATTCATCGGTAGCCGCTTTGATGTGAAGATTCGCTTCGAACGTTGTATCACTCGTAACCTTCATTTCACTGCTCCTTTATTCCGCGAACGTAACGATTCAACGGTTTACAAATGGCTCTCGATTCCAGCTAAGTAAAGTCACGTCACGGAATGTAACCGTGCGAGGGGTGGAAAGCGCGCCGATAAAGAGTCATCTCTCGCTCGTGTCCCACCCGGTAGAGGGTATTTCCACTGTGTCTCTCCTCGCGCAAGGAGGTGGAGGCGCAGCTGAAATGTTAATATCCTTGAGGAATAATTGGCAGAGCGAGTCTGTCGTTCCTTATTTAAGCAACCGTGTCGCGTGCATACGGATATGCGCTCTCGCCTGATAAACACACGGAGCTATTTGTTTCTGGCAATAGCGACGCGTTACCGCGCGCCCGCCGCTATTGATTGACGGATCGCTGTGTTGAAAAACGCGCGCCGTGCGACACGCTCTTCATGGAGGGAGAAGGAGGAGAGGGTTTTGCGTTTTCGCTCGCAATAATCGTACACATGAAGAATATATATTCTCTCTCCTTCTCTCTCTCTCTCGTTGATGCATGCCTCCTCTTTATTCGTACACCGTGCGATCACCATCGGTACAATGATTTAACGTGTCATGCGACCGAGAGAGAGAGAGAGAGAGAGAGAGGCGCGAAATCACGAGAAAGGCGTTTTATCAAGGTGCAACGTGACTCTCTCCCGTACGGTATCGCAAGTCAAGTGCCGGCGAGATAATGCGGAGATAACCTCGTAATTCGAACGGTACCTTAAGAAGGAGCGAACCAGAGGTGCAGTTTAGATAAGTGTAAATCGATATCTCTCGAAATCGTCGGGATAGCCCGGCGAACGCAACGCGGAAAACGCGTCTTCTTCTCTCTCTCCCTCTTTCTCTCACAGCTCTTTCTCGCGATTCCTCCGGTTCTGTCCGCGCTCTGTCAATGAATGATCAAAGCGGCGACCAATACGGCAATGCCTTGATGGCGTCGTACAGAGCGTCTCCGGGGTTCAGAGTTGAATCCCTCAAAAGCTGCCGCCTCGCGATTAATTTGCAGTCGTGCGTGAGCTTGCCGGTCTCGATGCAGTTGTCGATCACGGCTCGCAGCGCGTCTAGTTGCACCTTCGACGGTTGCGTCCTGTCGAACGTGCCGATGAAGGAAATGCCAATGCTCTTGCGGTTGTAGCCTATAGTGTGCCTACCCGCGACATCCCAACCCCTGCTGACGTAGGCTCCGCCGTCGATGAGGAAGTTGTAGATGATGTTCAACGATCCCGTCTTCTCCATTTGATAATGCTGAATGAATCTCATTTGGGAGGAGCACTCGATGAACGAGGAACAGTTGTTCGTGAAGGTCTGGCTGACAATCACGTAGCGCACCGGTAACCATAGACGGACTTCTCGCGTTTCCGAAGTCCATAGGGCCGACTCGCGTTTTTGGACGAACCGCACCCCCGACAATGTCTCGTTGATCTCGGGATCTGCAAATTGCACGCGTTAATGGACCGGCCGAGCGAGCGAGCGAAACGGAGACTCTCAGGAGCGCGCAGATACGAGTGACTGGCGAAGCCACGTCGAGAATCGGTTACGGTAACAGCGAGTGATTACGGTAATCGCGCTCAGTAAAATGCGTTCGTCTCAAGCGAGAGTCGTTCTCGTTCCCTCGGTGATTTCTCGCGGAATCACCGCCCCGTTTCTGCGATCACCTGAAATTTCAAATATCCAGTGTCATATATACATTATGGAGATCTTGCGAGACAAATTCCTTGCGAAAAAAGGACCAATTGCTTGCTTTTGCCGTAATTATTATAGCTTCGAAGCCTAATCTACAATGTGCTTTTTGTCTCTTGTTTCTTGCTAGCTTTTTTTTCCACAAATAGAAGAATAGATTTATTACGGTAGAAAGATAGAGAGCAAGAAATCAGACGCAAAGAACATATTGTAGACCAAGCTTGAAAGGTTCGGAAAAAAATCTTTTTTTTTTATTTCTCCGTGGTTTCTTCCCTCTTGGGGAATAAAAAAAATTGTTTTTCTTTTTTCATTTTGTTCCGTACTTTTTTGTTTTTTTCGCGGAAAATTGGAAAAACGCTTTTTTTTTTTTTTAACTACAGTAATCATCATCTCTGTATCGCGAACTTGGTGATATGACTTTCGCAGTAATCTCGTTTAACAACGCGCGATAGCCGTGCCGAATGATTTTTCGCGGCAGATCGCGCGACGCGATCGGCGAGGGCAGTTTAGCGGAAGTGTGAGCGAGAGAGATAAATGTGGGGGTTTTTTTTTTTTTAGAGATAGAGATCGATTGCGTAGGCTTTTCACGAGGAAAAATGGCGTTGAATACGAAAGTAGCGCGCGCGTACCGCAACTACATATTGACACTCGTGTGCGTCTGTCGGCTGATAAAACACTCGTTACAGACGGCTCCCGAATTCATCGCCTGCGCGCGACGACACCGCGCGCGCCAACTAATTGTGACGGCAACAAACATCAACGTCGTTCTATCGTTAGCAGACGCGCTAATATCGTGTTAGACTTGTTGTTTTTAGCCGAACCGATCTATCGCAGTCTAACGTAAAAAGTGTGTGTGTGTGTGTGCGCGTGCGCGCGGTGCGAGGCGTTCTTTTCAGCAGAAACGACGTCAAACGTAGCCGTGCTATTTCAAAGTGCGGCGATACTCGCTAGAACGGACAGTTCACTGTACCGATCGCCCACCTATGGTTTGTTCTTTATGGCTGCACTGCTGAACTATTGCAACAAGCTGAAGTGAGATAAGTATGTGTTTTCTCACTTCAACTTATTGCACCGGTTCAACAGTGCAGCTATAAGGAACGGGCCATTGGTTTTTGAAAACAGAGGCGTGAGTCTTTCTTTCAGCGCTCGTTAAATTCGAATTTTGAGTCCGAAGAGTAATTTTGAATATCAATAGAAACACAACAATTGTACACTCTTGCGCTCTCGAATTGCGTTTTCCTCGACTGTCGTCCTGTGCATGGTCGGATGATTAAAGGCCGTGACACTTTTCCTCGGTGAGTCTCGCGTCCCATCCGAAAAGGAAAACGTATCTCTTGGGAGGATTTCTGAAAAAACCCGATTCTCCGATTGAATACGGGATACGTTGCAAAACTCACGGATGAAAAGTGTCGTAGCAGCCTTTAATCATTTGATCACTGCGCACATTCTCATTGCAGCTGAAAAGCACAAATCTTGTGTTAGTTCTTGGCGAATTTTCGAAGCGACGGGGTGATCACAGCGATCGTGAATACACGGATACGCGCTTTGCAAGAGAGAGAGAGAGAGAGAGAGAGAGAGAGAGAGACTTGGCTATCTGGCGATAACGTTTCAGCACCGCAGTTGACGATCGCGAAGAATCGTCGCATTTTCGTCGGCGAGCGGCAAGGCGAATGGACGGAGCGCATGCACACGCATCGCATTCATATTCACAATCATGCATCTCTCTTTAGAGAAGTAGACGGATGAGATATAATGTATTCCATATTTCCATTCGGTTTTCTTCGTTATTCACCTGCTTGCATCGAGATTTACAACGCACGCACACACACGCACACAGTCGGAGCGTAAGTGCGCGCATACACGGCACGGAGCGTGCAACGCTCGCATTGACAGTGACACTCGGAGAGGAAGCCATCAAAGCCGCTTCGACGTTGCGTATGAATTGTTTTACGATACCTGAAGCCGCCGGGAACGCCGCCGCGCATATGCAAGGAAGTAAACATGACGCAATGCAATACGGATTCGAGCTCGATGATGACGGAAGAATGATGATGATTTTCAGACGTAATGTCCATTAGCCATTAAAACCTGCTGCATACTCAACGAGGAAAGTCCTCTCAAGGAGAGATCTACAACCGATCCTCGTATTCGGAAGTGCCTGAAGAGCCGGATGAGGAAATCGACGTCGGCGCGGTGATGCAACGAGGAGGAAAATACGTCGAGTATAGCCACGCCGCGTTCACGAGGATGAATGCTGCGACGCATACGACCGCACATATGAATGTCGCCACTTGCCATGGTGTCGCTGCAACTATACGTGAAAGTCGTGTTAAAAACAACGAAGAGAAACAAAGACCGAGAGTCAATCGAGATGTTGGTGATTGCTGGGCGATGCGCAGAAACGCAACAATTGTGCGCCGATCCGAGCCGGAAACTTTTTCTTGGGCAGCAAATCGCGACGTTGTTTATCTTATTTACATCCGTCTGACGTCATTTAGGAAACCTGTCGGGAGCTGGCCGCTCAATCGTTGCGTTTTACCCCACATATATACACATTCGCATGATCGAGCCGCGACTATGCAGTTTATTATTTGTTGACTCGGTTGTGACTTAACTAGGCTCTCGGCCGGCAGGTAAACATATGTGCTAATAAACCGGAGCTGCTTTCCCGCAGACTACTTTTTTGTTTTTGTTGGACAGATTGCGATGCTATTTATTTATATCCATCTGGTCGGTTTTTATGGTCGAAAAAATGCGCCAACACAATGCACATTTAATAAGATGATTGTTATTTGCGCGTTACTGACGTGTGAATGATGCGTCGGCATGATACTTTACCGGTCTTCTTGCCAGCATTTTGCAGCTTTCCGGCTCCTTGCTCGGCCGGCTCTTCGATCGTTTCCCCCGTGGGGTTGATTTTAACCGACGTGACGTCGAACAGATCTGCGTCAGAATAGTGCAATTAATACATATATGCTCTTTTCAGCTAAACTGGCTGCACTGGTTCAAGAAATGTACACACATACTGTGAAACATAATTTCGTACGTGCGCTTCAATGTGTATGTGAATTTCTCGAGCTAGTGCAGCTAGTTGAGATAAAAAGAACGGACTAATAGTGTCAGCTTAAGAAAGTATGTATATATAAATATACATTATCGCTTATGATAAGTTTAGAATATGTTATTGACATGTGAATGATACGTTTGTATACTTACCGGCTTTCTCGTCAACATTTTGCTGCATTTCGGCTCCTTGTTTGACTGACTCGCATCCTTCTATCGTTTCCCCCGTGGGATTAGTTTTAACCCACGTGGCGTCCATCGGATCTGTTACAGAATAGTGCAAAGGACACGGCTAACGTCAGTTTGACGAGACATATAAAAATACATATGCATTATTATCGCTTATCATGTTTGTACGCCTCAACGTTGCGTCACGATGATCTCTGATAACATCGTTACAAGTCCATTTCCCTCTCGAGATTCATAATGAATTCCGAGATGTGGCTCGGAAAATTCCCTCCTCTCAACCGTATCCCACGCTAAAATCATTCTACGTGCAAAATCGAAATCAACGTGTACTCAAACATTAAAAGTCAACAGGGAGAGAGACCAGAGAGAAGCAAATGCGCGTTCGAAGGACATCGTGTCAACGATTTGGGCTGCCGAAATTCCGAAAATGTGCAGAAAATATTGGATATAAGTACTGGAGATCATGTAATTTTTCCCTAGGTGGACAAGTATTGACTTGTTTGTCAAAGGCGGAAACGTGGAAAGTGAAAATTCCAAATGTTTTCAGATTAAAAAATTTACATTTATCACAAATTCAGGCTAAAGGAGATTCACTATTAACCTCGAAGGGGCCATGAATCTTCTTCTTTAGCGTGAATTTGTGAAGAGTATAAATTTCTAACTTGAGAACATTTGAAATCTTCATACTTCCGCCCAAGGGAAAAATTATATGATCGACTTTGAAAATCCACAGTGTACGTAACGCGCGAACTATAGATTTTCATCTCAGCACATTTCGGAACAGCCTTGATTAACGCTGGTTAATTGCGAATTGCCGAAAATTAATCAAGATGTTGCGATTTCTCCTTCGCGCTCTGGGAAAACCCATGACATACCGATTCGCCGCTATTGTTACTGCGCCGGATGCGTGTTTAGTATTTAAAATGCCAAACAAAAGTGTTAAACTCGCGCAACACACACACATATATACCGACGTTACACGGTTTCACGCGATTCTTTTCGGGAAGATGCCGCGAGAAAAATACCGACGCGACACTCACTGGACTTGAAAGAGACCATGTTGGTTGCGGGAAGTGCGTTTCGAGGATACCGGCTTGACCACTTGCGGTTCTCTGTTTGGCGATTCGACGGGCTTCTATCCTTCGCCGGAAGAATGGCAGTGCGTGGCTGCGGTTCCGTTAGCCGGATCCTCCCCACTCGCGAGGACTGTGCCGCGTCCGCAATACCGCCATCTGAACGAAGTTGCGCCGGAGCGAACTAAAAGTCAATATGGCGGCCACCCGACAAGGTTCGAAAAAGAGAGCTATGCCACTCGGCGAGGAGGAATCGACGCGCGGGATCGACCGGTGCGACCGGCAACGCGCGAACGACATTCACGTGCGAGATAAGAGGAGGAGGAGAGAAAGAGAGAGAGAGAGAGATCTTCGCTCGTAACGACAAACCGTTCCTCCACGTAACTGCGAGGTACGTTGTCGCGAGAGAGACGGGAGACGGAGTCGGAGGACTCGAGAATTTCGACGTTTCTGCGATTTTCGCTTCGTAAGGGAAAAATGTCGATGCCTGGACATTTTTGTTGTTTTGGCTTTGAATACGAATATTCAAATTTTCAACATAGAATATGTATAGAAAAGAGAGTGGTATTATAGCTCCCTATTTACATTTTGTACAGTAAATTTGTTAATAATCGATGTTTTAAATTAAAAAACTTAACGGTTACATTCGTCAAAATGTCGTTCAATCGATTTTAAATTCAAAGTTATAAAATTGTATTACTTAGGATGTTATTTTTATAAAAATGTGTTGACACTACATAATAGGTTGAAAAGGAACAGGTGGCTCTATTAAAGTAGATTTAGAAAATTGGTTTTGATTAAAAAATACAGTGTTTGTTACAAATTTATATATTCTAAATAAACTCTCTTACAACAATAATAAATAATAACCGTTTTTAATGTAAGTATTGACTTGTTTGTCAAAAGGTACATGCAAACTGTCAAAAGGACAATTTCTACATATAAAAAAATAGTCTTAAATCAATGAAAAAGAATTCTTGTCAATGAAAAAAAGAAGCCTTGAATCAAAGAAGAAAAAATTTGTCAATTCAAGAACAGATTCTCATGCATAAGCAAGAATATTATAATGTTCTTAGAAGATTTTTAGTCTTTTGAATTGAATGCAAGTAATACTTGCATGAATACAACTTCAATCAAATTAAAACCAAAAATCTAAGAAAATTACAATATTCTTGCTTATATAATATCTATTCTTGATTTGACTACCTTTTTTTCTGTGTACAAAACGAACGGATTTTTAAACTTGAGTTATTGGCTCGTCGAAATAACTGCCTCAACATGAAAACCTCGAAAAAGAGGTCATATTAAATTGATTTTAGTGAAGGACCAAGTTAACACAAAATGCCATGTTATTGTTCAACTTTTCATAACTCGAAATGTATACAGCGGCATAAAATGTTAAACGAGCAAAACATTAAAGTGTACATATATTCATGTAATAATACGCCAACTTTAAAAAGAACAAGGAAGTATGTGTAATTAAATGCTAAAATATATCTTGAAAACGTTTCGAAATGTTCGAAAGTTTGTTTGAATGTTTTGAAAGAAATGTTTAAAAAATGCATTACAACAAATGCCAATTATTGTGTACTGACATATTAGCGTCATTGTGCAACGGCGAGTTATTGAATAAATAATTCCATAAGCAATCGTTAGAACTTGTCACCTAATAGCGGAAATATTAAAGGAGGCCATAATACCATTTTCTCCTCTACATATGTTGAATATGTACAAATATTTTATATTTAAAGATTAAACATACGTATTTAAAGACCAAAGAACAACAAAAATGTCCACAGTCAGGTACGTGTCCAGGCAGGTACTTTTACGGCGTTTGTTTCTCTCTCTCTCTCTCTCTCTCTCTCTCTCTCTCTCTCTCACTCCTTTTGTTGGAAAATGATGGGATTGAAAGTGTGGCCGCTGAAATATTTGCGTACATTCGAATATTTTCAATATTTAAGCGATCGCGCGAAATACCGTACGCATATTTCGACGTTACCAAACACGATTGAGCAATTAAGTGTTTAAATATTTGAAATATTTTACGCTCGACCGGGCGCAGTTTTGCGCAGTGTTGTTTCCCTCCGCGTTTTTTCCAGGACAACGATTCCTTATTTTCGACAATAAAAAAAACATCGAACGGGCGAAGGTGAACGACACCGAAAAAACTCCCCTTCTCCTGGAATGCCTGCTCTCTGCTGGTGCGGGATTTAAATTTTTCGTACATGGTCGGCTAACAGGTACAACAAACGTCCTTCCTCTTCCCTTCTCATCTACCGGTTGACCCACAAATCTGCGGCGCACCGGTCCCAACGTCAAACCGGCGGTTGTACGAAATACAAGCCTCCACCTTTCGCAGTAGGCGGTGTCGTTCACCTTTCGCGGTAAAACGCCGACAGTCTCTCTCTTGTTCTTTTTCTCTCTCTCTCTCTCTGTTTTTGCTCCGAGGAGTCCGAGAACCAAGGCTTGGCTTTGTCTGAAAATCTAAAAACGGAAGATACGGTTTGGTTACAATCAGCAACTCGGTTGTATACAATCGACGACTCAAAATCTAATTACGCGAAACTGCGAACAGCGCGCGCTCTGTGAAGAGAGATAGGTATCGGCAATTTTCTTGGGAGAGAACTCTTTCCGGAAAACGTACATGCCAGTACTGTAAATCCACCAGAGATCAAAATGCAAAGAGATATCGCGGCATATATTTCAACTTGCTCGCTTCCTACTTCTTGAAATTTATTTATTTTCTTCTCACTTGGCACGCGTAACTCTCGTTGTACTTCCTTTCAGTACGCTTACTCTCACGATATTTCCGTCGATTCGATCTTAACTACATCATGCAGTGTTCGCTTTTCTTTTTTTCTAACGCGTTTACCTCTGCTGTATATTTCCTCTCCGCGCTCTAGGGAATTCTTCTCGATACATGATCATATTTTTCTTCCCCTTTCTTTACCGCTAATATTTCTCCTCTCAAGCGCGTCACTTTTTCTGTTCCTTTTTTTCTTCTTTTTTTTTATCTATTTGTCTGTTTACATATTAACTTATTCCATAAATAAGGCAAATTCCAGCGCTGTCATCCAGTAACCTTTTATCATTTTTTATCACTTTTTCTTGACAAGTTACTAAGAAATCTATCTAAATCTTCCAAAATGGGTCGCTTTGGTCACTGTTTTTCTTGAGCTGTCGTTAAATTTGTAAAATATAGGCGTTCTATATATATTTTTGCCGCCTCTCTTAATAAAACTGCTCCGAAAGCTTGTAATGTATCGTTCATTATCTTTGTTATGAACTTTCAAACCGTACTATGAAAAGAACTCGCTATATACAGTTAATGTAATGCGAAATTTGAAATAGCTACTGTGAATACCACGAATACCGATATGCCGTTCTAATCATAATAGATTTTGGGAAGCGTAATTTTTCTCACTTCTCACTTCTCACGAAAACAGTCACGTTACTTACGGAATTGCGTCCAACGTGTATTTCTTCTATCGTTCTATCTTCTATCGTTCGCACTTCCATCCATTTACGACGGTCGGACAGATAAAAGAAAGAGAGAACAACTCTTTGATTACACGTTAAATTACTGTGATCGCACGCGAAGGACCGACAATGTCCGGATGAAAATCCAAACGTAACATCCGAGCGGAGGAAAGAGAGAGAGAGAGAGAGAGAGAGAGAAGAGGGGAGGAAAAGAATGAGAGAGAATGAAAATAAGAGAATGATCGGTTAATTTAAAGAGACTCGGCTGGGATCGTTTGAGATGAACGAGGCTTCTTTCTCGATACATTATTCACGAGAATCGTTAACCGAGTCTGTCGGAATTTTACTTTCTGTAACGTAACGAAGCGTATCGCGGGAACGTCGTTGGCGGTGTTGTTTCATCCTTTCCCTGTGCACATGCGCGCGAGCAAAAAATGCTCTCTTCGCGAGCCGATTTCGTCGGTTGGCTCGCTAATCGCGGCTTAATTGACCTTTTTACCGGACACTTAGGCGCGAGAACAGACGCGATCAGCAAAGATCACCGCTCGGCAGGATGCTCTTGCGTCAACGAGCGGAGGAAGACGTTGGGAATCGATCGTTGTTCGAGAACAGGAAAAAATTGTCAAGCTTGGAGGTAAACGCGATCGCTATTCGGCCTGGCGAACGGGCAACACGCCATGTATCCAATGACCATTGTTTAATACCTGTATAATACAGCAGAACCTCTATTGTCCGAACCTCCATCATCCTCCGAACGTCGTCGCACCGTGCACGAATAACCCACTGTGTTCGAACATCCTATCAATCTGGACACGGTATCTTCCTGCGGAATATCTCTTTCCTCGTTGAAGCGAGGAATACTTCGCACGAATATTCGCGTGGACGGTGTGAGGATGAGATACACGCATTCCGAGATTGCTCTGAAGTTTTAGGGAAAAGCCTCGGACTGCCCCGAAACGCGAACATTGAAGAATTAATTTAATTGTTATAACCAGATTTAGATAGAGCCGATCAAATAATTTGGCTGATACATGCTCAACGAACTGTTTGGTTACCAAGTACGTCGTTGCACATAGATTTCTTTAAAATATAGATATGTTTTTACATAGATCGCTTAAAACTTTAAATATTGTGATATCTAACGTAATAAAGCCATTTTCATTAAAAATCACGAATTTTAAGTATTTAATAAACCAGAAAAAAACTGAGCAAATAATTTGATTGCACTCGAACGAATTTATGAAGTTTGTTCTCTCCATAATACATTTGAGTTGACACAAGTAAAAAATGTTATATTGTCAACCATAACGTATGTATATCAAATATTTCAGTAGCAATTACAAAAATTAATTTTCCAATGAATCTTCGGAATTTCTAATAAGAAAGAGGTCGTTTCGCGTGATGGAACGGATATGAAACGTAAAACGCGGGTGAACTTTGAATTTCCAATGCTTCCACGAAAATAAGGAAAACTCGTACGCCAAAACGACGATTGTCCAGAAGTTTATTTGTCCGAACCCATTTGCGTCTTCCGGCAGTTTCAGTTCAGTCTGGGTAACGGTGGCGCCGCGATAATAAAGAAATCACCACGGAATTTTCGCAACTCGCCCTCTCGATACGCGAAAGATGGTGAGAAAAGTTTACGCGTACATTTATCCACCTTCCGTGAAAACTTCCCCCGCGATACGTCGCGCGCAGTTCGCAAATACGCAGTATAACCCGTACACTCACGAAGTGCCTCTGATCTTACCCTTTTTCCTCCTTCCTCGAGATTAACTCTTTCGAATGTACATTTCAATTGCGAAATTTATTGCCATTTGCAAACTTTTCTGCGGTGTCATTTGATTCGCCGTTTCCTTACGGACTGCTCGCCGAAGGATCGTAAGAGCATGAGATAAGAGAGAGAGAGAGAGAGAGAGAGGGAGAGAGAGAGAGAGAGAGAGAGAGGATGCTCCAGGTGGTGAGATGGATGGTAGTTGTCGGCAACGAATGCGAGAGCGGAGGGTTTAATCTGACCTCCGTAGTAAAAGCGCATCGTCGTATGACCCCTCCCCCCCTCTCTCTCTCTTTCTCCCCCTCTTTCTCCCTCCCTCCCATCTCCTCTCTTTTTTCTCTCTTTCTCTCGGTGCTCGTAAATAAAATTTTTACGGTTTCGGCGCGCAGCACATCCTCTTTAACGTACCTCTTTCGGCGCCCGATACATCAGATGACATTTCCACCCGCGCGTTACTTTATCGTATCCCGATATACGTGGCCACTCTGGGTGACAGAGAGAGAGAGAGAGAGAGAGTTGTGCTTAATGACGCGCTTGAATACGGTGCAAATTGAGTGAAGGAGCGCGAAGCGCGGCGCAGCGCGCGACGCTTCGACCACCGGCGTCCGGGAAACGAATTCCCACAGATAACGGCGAATTGCGGGCGATCCGTGACATTTCGAAAATCGTGTTGTGTGGCAACACACGCTTCCACCGGTTACGGATGCTGCGCCATTAAAGGCCTATTCGGACAGACATGCGTTATCGCATATTGCATGTGAATAAGCAAATCGACCAATCCCCTGGTAGAAATGTATGCGGTTTTCCCAGAAACTCATCCAGTTACCGTCTAGTATTAACGCATTTTCATTAATTGTAATAACACTGCCCTAGAAAGTGGACAGGAACTCGATAGAGTTTTATTCAGGGATACTTCTAAGGCAAAACTGCCTGTTTCATGAGCAGCAGGCTTGCTTGTTAATGAACTGAATAGTATTTGGATCCATTTATTGTTTTGTTTTTGTTCAGTAAATAGGTTAAAATTTTGCGCATCTTTTTTTCCTTCGCAGTAACCGTAGGAAAAGCGTTACATCTTGATTGAGATCCGCAATTTTACTCCTCAGTTACTAGACAGAAATTAATAAACTGCTCCAATAACTGCTCAAAATATGCATGACATTTCTCTCAAGAATCATTATCCGTGCACACGGTCAGTAAAAAACATTTTATGTTTGTGTTAAAATCGGTCCTTGTTAAAATTATTAACATCCACCGTGTGTTAATCTGACATATTGTGTTTATGTTACTTTGATATTTTGTATCGAATCGATATTCAACATGTTTAGTATTAAATGTAAGTATTAAAATAACATATGTTATATTTCAGTGTCGATTAATATATTAATTTTGTGTTAGTTTTTGACATAATATTTGTGGTACTTTTCAACATATTCATCTTGTGTTAAATTAACATAAAACTTTGCGTGGATCGTCTGGGACATATGAAATGTGTTAAAATTTAATACAAAATGTTATATAGCGTAGAAAACGAGTGTCTTTTATATTGAGCACAAGATTGGTCAATTTCCTTCTGCATACGCATTATGCGACTATGCAAGTTTATCTAGATAGATCTTAATGACGCGTTCGCGAGGAGACTTCATGATTTCTAATCTTCTCGCCGGTTTCTCTCGTTTCTTCATCCGCCAAAATCAAGCAAAAGCCGGATTTCGTGACTGTATTATTATATTTAATTAAACTGTGAGAAAGAGAGATGTGCTCTCTAAACATTAAAATATTTTGTTAAAATGCTCCGATAAAAGGAAAAAAAACAAGTTGGAGATGCTCGACCGTCTCGAAGTGTGAGCACGCGAACATTATTATCGAGCAGCGCTGCGCATTATCTTTCTCCGAATAATTGAATAGCTCATTTTGCCGCGAGGCGTTTTAAATTCGTATCTTGGAGGAAGAACGAAGGTTATAGCAGAGTCACGAGACTTTCTAGATGTCTGCCCGATGAATAATGAGATGCGAATGAATAAACAGGTCAACTGATGAGAAAATCTAGGTATCTTCCTCCCGGTGAAAAAGTATAATCGAACACGTCGGGGTTTATCGTAACTTCGTAGTCTCCCCGGACTTTGAAGTCGTCGACGTTATATTTTCCCGGAAAATTTCAACTTTAAATTAAATTTTTCGCAAAATAAACTCCGCGTCGCGGATTAAAGTTCCATTGGGATAAACCTCGTCTTCTCGTTTACATCCGACACCGCTCGATATCGTGTATGTACAACGCACGTTGTAATCATCACGTGTTTAATCGTTACGTGGATTATTTGATGATTTTCGTGATGCTGCACTGAGGAATATCATGACTAACAGTCTTATTTGCCGCCCTTTTTTTGTCATCTTAATATTTAGGTATAATTATATTCAGAGTTTCACATCACCTCACTACTTATTACTTCACTTATACAGAGTGTCCCAAACCGTTCTTGGTTCCCGTGGTATGCAAATAGAACGGATCAAACTCAGCAGAAATGTCATTGGAAAATTCTGTATATCTTGGTAGAAATTTCATGTATTTTTTGAACAGTTATTAAATAGTTATATTAATTTCTGTTTAGTAACTGAGCAGTAAAATTACTTAGAGCCTCAATCAAGATGTAACGCTTTTTTTACAGCTATTGTGCACAAAAGATGCACAAAATCTGAACCTATTTACTGAATGAAAACAGGATAATAAATGGACAAAAAACTATTCAATTGATTAATAAGCAAGCTTGTTGTTTATGAAATGGGCAGTTTAGTACTCTGGATAAACCTCTATCAAGTTATTGTCCATTTTCTACGCAGTATTGTTGCAACTAATGAGATTGCATTATTACTAGACAATAACTAGACGGGTATCTAGGAAAACTACATACATTTCTACCAAAGTAAATCCTTATGCTACTTCATATATTTACTCATGCATATTTAGGTTCGTAAAATCAGCTGTATAGCTTTCGTCCCACCTTTTGGTCGCTTGCTACGCAGCGTTGATATTCTTTTTGATTTTGTAATCTTCCGTGCATCCGATAAAGAAATATTATTACTATTTTCTTTAAGAAGCCAAGAATAACATTGATACGTGATCTTTTGTATCTTTTGTGATCTTTTGTACGTTCGTGAAATCAATTGCGTTATTTATAGATAAAACAAAATACGGAAGAAAAATTTTGCTAGAATGGTAAATTGTTAATTACACTATAGTGACAACAAAAAGATTCGTTTGGACAGCAAAAGTTAATTTTTGGTTATGTCAACTAAATTTCATCGTTGTCGCAACAACGTTTTGCAAACAATATCAAAATTATTTTATCCGTGTAACAAATCTTTTTACCGTCACTACAGTAACCATCAATTTGCTGTTCCAATTTGCTGTTAAAATTTGTTTTCTCCGTGATGGAGACAATGTCTGCATTTTTTTCTTTCACACAGAGGACAAAAAAAGTGATGATAATATGAGAGTAAGAAATAAGAATAAAAGGGGAACTCGCGCGCGCACGCACGCTTGTTACCGGGCTGAAAACTCGCAGGTTTTCCGGCGTGAAAAATGCAGCCGTGTGCGCCGCGTGCTTCCAGGCCATTATTACGTCACACGTAAACACACAGTTTAATTGTGCGTCATACGCAAGTGGGAGCATTAATAGTGCTCTTTGTCTAGACGATTCTCGCGCTATGTCACGTTGGCGTTCTCTCTATCCCGGTCCATATTAAGGAGGAGGCGAGCGCGCCGAGAACAGAAGCGGGAAACATGACTAACTGATATGACTAAGGAACTTGTAATTTACCCGTAACAACCAATAATTCGCCGGCGAGAGATAAATTAACGGATTATGAAGGTGACTTTTTCGAGTTTCTTCATTAAGCAATCTTACCGGCCTATCTTAAATTATAGCTCTCGTGCTCTTTTCTTTCTCTTGCCCCCTCCTCCCTCTTCTCTTTCCCTCTCTCTCTCTCTCTTTCCCCACTCTTGTTCATCTTGTTAGTAACCGGATTATCGAGTGCGGTGGCGGTGTTGCGAAATAAAATTCAGGATTACCAATTAATTAGATTTGCATAATTAACCGTCGTTGTAATTTGATTTGAAGATACGTGCATATCCCCAGATAATTTAGGCAAATCAAATTTGTCGGAACGGCCAGTCGAGTAATCCGGCCGGTCCGCGAAAATCGCGCGTTTATAAACAGGATTTCATTACTTTTATTTCGCGAGTAAATGGAAACCACGGTGCGCACACATTCACACCGTGATGGTGCCGCGCGCGCGCAATATTTGCAGTATTTATCAGATTTTTCGTAATGCATCCGGCATGTCCCACGCATTTTTATATTTTAATCGCCAAGTTCTTTTAATTCTACTCATCAGTCCCCAATACTCGAGCATTCGAATTGTCCGACGAAAATACATCGCGGAAAAAATTTAACACTCGGTCTCGTATCGGGAATATTTCGATGATTTGGTCGCTCAGATACCTCAAATCGAAGGTATCTCAATAATGATTCGATGGACAAACGTTTTCCTATTTTTGACGGAGGAGGGGGGGGGTTAAATAAAAAATTTAACAGTACATTAAATCTCGATAATGAATCTCCCCGTCGAGTTTATAAATTTCCCGTAATAGCGAACTTGCCGCTAATAGATCCGAGTGATGCACCGTGCGCCGTGGATATTTATATTTACCCCGTAACACCCCGCAGCGCACGGAGTCGCTCGCGAGTGAGTGCGTACACCTTCTCTGCCTAATTGACGGTGTCGCCGATGGCCACGATCATTGCCAAGATCAAGACAGGAAAACAAGGATGATGTTAGTGCGCTTTCTAACGGAGCGAAGCGAGAGTGGGCGAAACGTCGCCGCCATCGCCCCGACGCCGTTTTCGCGTAGCCGAATCGTTAAATCGCTCTCGTGACCACCGCATGATCGCCCGTATATCTCAGCAAAAAGTATCGTTCGTGCATTAATCGACTGTCTTGCGGTGGGGATTTTCGCGGAGTTATTATGCGGAGTGCCGTGTTACATGGCCATTCCACCCCTGTAGCAGCCGCCGTTTTTACACAGGCTTGCCGCCGGCGATTTCACCGGGCGATGAGGTGTCCGCGAACGATTCGATCCGATTCAGCAAATTACGTGTTTTCTATACGGAAAAAAAAATTAGTCTTTAATCGACTAGAGATATTCTCGTATATAAGCAAGAATGTTACAATCTTCTTAGTAAATTTTTACACTGAGAAAGGAAGTACTTAAAAATTTATTTGTGAAATTTATTTCATAGGAATAAACATTTATTTAAATATGGAAATTATAATAAAAATAGAATTTTATTCCTAGCAAATATGTTAATTAATAAGAAAATTTGAGTATATTTCTCAGAAATATATATTCCGTTATGACAGTCAAGATTTTTCTAATCAATAAACATCAAAGAAAACGTCACAAGAAACATTTACTTCGTAAAATTTCAATTTCTTTTTATCAGTGTAGTTTTTTTGTATTGCTGCAAGTATTTATTACTTGCGCTCAATTCGATACCCAAAATCTTCTAGGAATATTATAATATTCTTGCTCATATATGAGAATATCTATCATTGATTTAAAACTGTTTTTTCTGTATACTGCGGCGATTGACGCGTCTCAATCGAATGTTCGCGTGGAAACTTCATCGGGCTCCCTTCGTGTGGCTCTCCGGCAGTCGCTAAAGAATAAGAGTATCTTCTTTTCTTCGCGTGCAACGCCGGCAACATGTCGAAGCATAACTTATCGTATTGGGTAACGTAGATTCGACATACATTCCCTGTTCTCGCTCGTCCCTGAAAAATACGGAGAGACTAGAGTGAGCTAAAAGTGGCGAACGAATGGCGAAGGAAGAATAACAGGACGAACGGCGAAACAGGGAGTGGAGTAAAAATATCGGGAAAATCTACGAAGAGTGACCAAGGAAAGATCGTCGAGGCGAAGGGCGTAAGGATAATCGGAAAGAACGCGAGGCAGGAAGACTAAGAGAAGGAAGAAAAGGAAGGAAAAAGAAAGAGGTTTCGAGTGCAAACGACACAGACGACATCGGGCGATGGACGACAATGCGGGTAGCAGCAGGAGACGGGGAAGGGAGGAGGGAGGGCACGAAAGTACAAAGGCGGCGGGGCGACGAGGAAGGTTAGCGCAAGAGTAAGAGCAAGAGGGATAAGGGTCGTGGAAAAGGGGGCGAAGAGGCTACCTGACGTACCCCTCTAGAAGAGAAGCGGTGGAAGTATTGATCCGGAATGCCGCCGACCACCTGCCCGGAGCGCGCTCTTCTACTCCTTCGCCCTCCTCCACCACCCTCCCTTTTGCCCCTTCCGTCGCTTCTCTTGCACTTCTACCCCTTCTCGTTTCCCTTTCCCCTCTTGCCATCCCCTTCCCACCTCGCCCTTCTCGTTCTATCCCTATTTTNTCTCTCTCTCTCTCTCTCTCTCTTTCTTCCTCTCCCTCCCTCCCTCCCTCTCTCTCCTTCTTTATTTCTTGTCTTTTTAAATCTATTTCTCTTCTTTTTGTCTCCGTCCTATTTTTCCGCCGTTTTGACATTTGCGGTATTTTATTTTTTACGTATTTATTTTATTTGTGCAACTTTGACAAAATTGTTTGTGTTTAGTTATCTCGATTTTTCGGACAGTTCCGGCTCTCCCTCTCTCTCTCTCTCTTTCTCTCTCTCTCTCTCGTCGACCTTGTTTTATAACACGTCCCGTTTTTACCCTCCTGAAAGCCCTCTGTACTCTTCTTCCCTATCCTCTTTTTCCTATTTTTCCCGCCCCGGTATCGATAATCTGTCTCGTATTTTGCGACGAGCGCATAATTCACCGCCGAATTGCTTTCCACATCCGCACCGACAACTGCGACGTCTGCCTACGAATGAGCTCGCACTTTTACACCATCACCAGACGGATCTTTGGACGGATTCTCCGCCTTGTCCGAATGACGAACGAGCGGCGACGGTGATTGACGAAGAGCGGTCCGCGTTGATAAATGACTCAGAAGTAATTCTGTCGTCGATAATTAATGGGAACAATGTCTCATCGTGGAAAAAAATCGTATGATGGGGCGCATCTTCGGAATCGACCAAGAGATTACAGGGTGTGCAACCGACGATAAAATACACGTCATCGACATCACCGATCCTGTGAAATCGGGCGAGACAATTTCCCCCCATGATTGGGAAAATCCCTCTTCCGAATTTTTTGGGAGGCGGATTTCTTTGCGCTGCGCGACCCAGCGTGGCGCGATATGATGTGGCACGGTCACATGAAAGTATGTGTCGCGTTATGAATGAAATTATAAATACGTGCATGCTAGATGATCGAGCGCACGTAACGCCGAGGGAACGAACGACGACGGTACGAACGCGCGCGTAACGCTATTTTTGGAGCACTTCGCGACGCGCCGCGCGGCGTCTCGGCGGCCGATTCTCGCTGTGTCTCCTCCTCGACCTTTCACCTCCACCTCCCCGACTCTCTTCATTCCTCTTCCTCGTCTTTCTTAGTCGGTATCGGAGAATCGTATCGACCGACGCGGAGAGACGGACACGGAAAAATCTTTCCTTCTTTACCGTCTTTTTATCGGATTTAACGGGGATCAGTTAAGGCCGTTCAACCGACGGCGAGCAGCTCCACTCGCTTCCCCTAATGAGAGAAGCCGCGGGCGCTCGATGGAGGAATTGTGTGTCTGGCATCGATTAAAGCCCCGAAACCGGATGAAAAATTAATTACACCCTTACCCGCGCTCGTTCGCTCACCCGCTCGCGTGATGTTCGAAATTCGCCCCGCTGAATATTATCGGCGAAACATTTCGACGTTCGATTCTGACTCAAGCAGCTCGAGAAAGAAATCATGAAGTGGCACGTGAAATCGCGACGAGGTAGAATCAGCCACGAACTGTGAAAAATTGTTGGATTAACCTTTCGACTACATACTTTTGAAAAGTCGCTCGCAAACAGGGTCCTATTGACCCTGTGCGATTTTCTAAACTCTATATTTGGAAAATTGTAAAAGGGAAGAGGTTGGCAAAATTTTAGAGTAAAGTGTAACTCTTTTACTTTAATGCTTGATTATGCATTCATAGAAAATCAAGTTTGAAATTACTGAAAAATAATTCGAATCTTCGACGCAATTCTCTTCGTTATTGCTCTTCAAATACAACTCACCGGGTCTATCTGACCCATAATGCGGTCGAAAGGTTAATCGGTGAAGATCTGAATCGCGGTGGCTGAACCACAATGGCCGTGATAAAACCCACCCGAAAGTAAAGCGAAGAATTCACCCTCGTCGGAAAGTCGATTTATCAAATTGCTGTCAAAATAGCACACTATAGGGTGGCTAGCGTAAAAGAATGGCAAAAATTTGATTCAGAAAATATTTAGTATGGAATTCTATTGTAACATGTAGTTTTTCTACAGCTTTTTCAAAGTTTCACGATGGTTGCATAATTACACTGATCAACGAGGTTACTATATGCAGAATAAGAATAGTTTCCGAATTGTTTTCGTCTGCTGAACATGAATCCGTTATATAAATTTGGCTATAAGGTCACAATTTTGAGAAAAAAAAAGAGATAAAAAAACGACAATTTTGAGAGTTTTTATGACATTGTAGCATCGGCAGCCATTTTTTTCCTACATGTTGTTAATGTCACGTGAAAGTAATAACTTTTAGCTTTAAAATTCATTTTGTATCGTTTCGATATGGTTTTTCGTTTTTAAAATAAAGCTAAAATTAAAAACATTGATAAAAACATGATATTGATGTCGTGCGCGTACGACAAATGTTTTTATTTTTAGCTGTATCTTGAAAACAAAAGATTATACTGAAATGATACGAAATGCATTTTAAAGTTAAAAGTTGATACTTTTGCATGGTACTAACAAAATGTATGAAAAAAATTTGCTATCGGTATTACAACGTTATATAAACCCTCAAACTTGATGTTTTTCATTCCAATGACGGCATTTTTCTCCAAATTGCAACCTAATAGTTAAGTACGCTATTTCAAATTTTGCACACCTCTGCTCGGGGATCTGTGGTTACCGATCCGAAAAATTACTGAATACAGCTTTTGATAATAATCTAATTAAACTTCGAATTATGGCCCTCTTTTCCGATCTCCCAGTATAGCGGCGAGTACAGCAGTGGCGGAACTCAAGCGAGGAAAACCGACGGGGAAGAGGGAAAGAAGTTCCTCTCGGGCATTTCCTGCGGAAATCCGCGGGGAAATGAGGGACCATTCCGCGTTTTTTCGTGGTCCCTCCGAATAATCAAGCGACCGAGTCCCAAGGCGACGCGAAAGTATATCACTCGCGAATACGCGCGGACGCAATCCCGAATGCACCGCGTGCAAGACTGCGACAACCAGAGGCCAATTTCACGATCTGACATCGGCGAAAATTCTAAATACATCTTGGATGCGTTACAAGCTCGTCTCCTGCGCGACGACTCGCTCTATTCCGACTCGCGCGATTCCAAAGCGTCGCCGTCATTCAAGGATGCGCCGCAGCATAACAATCATAATTTGTGTGTCGTTAGTCGCTAGTCCTTCTCTTCCTTTTTCCGCTCGTCCGTCATCTCTCGCCACCTCTCAATGACTCGCCTCCTGTTACCCTTGCCCCCCTCCCTTTGGTGGCGCTCGAAGTGAAATCTCGGCGGATAAATATGACGCGGGGATTGCTGCCAATTTTTCCCCAGGATGGCTGTCCTCTGTGGCGATATTTCGCGTAGGCGACGGCGTCGGTTTTGTGCGAGCAAACGAACAAGCTAGAGAGAGAGAGAGAGAGAGAGGGAGGGAGAGAGCGAGCGAGAGAGTTTGGCATAATTCGATAAAGTCATTGAGGCCACGCCGTGTGCCATTACGAAGAGCGAAGTTACCGCGGGACATTGAGACCGCGCCATCATCCCGAAGCGAGGTGAAGCGAAGCGCACGGCAAAAACTGATTAGCTGATGTACGTGTATATATGTGTGTGTGTGTGCACGCGAGCTACCCTATGACTGTATTGCATGAGGTGTTCCGCATCTATGGAGCCACTTATCACTTACGAATAATTTCCTCGATCGAATCGATGTCGATTTTTCCCCAGTAACGAACCCCTTCGGAGTGTTTTGCAGTTATAAATCGAGAGATGAAAGCATCCTCTTCGGGAATGCAGAGTCCCTGATATCTGCCTGATACACGTCCGGATAATCAAGATGTACAATTATGCATTTTTTGTGCGTTCTTCGAAAATAAAACGCGAAAATTTCTTCTTTGAAGGAAATTTTATGGCGATTTGCGTCAAGAGAGAAATTCCTTGTGGTAGTTGGCTTGTTAAACTATTTTTGTAGGGATCCCCTTGAGTTTTAGCTACGTATCGATGGAAATGCTATTCGAATGTCTGTAAAGTTAGAAAACGATTGACTATTCGGAAGCTGAGATATTCGTAATTAAAGATAATACTTTTTGTACGTATTCTTTGAGATAAATTATTCTTATTTTTAACTTCTACTTTTAATCTCTTCTAAACTACACGTAGGATTTTTATGAAAAATTACTTTGATATTAAGGATTAATATAGAGACATTACACACAAATTTCAGAATTTTTATTTTATNAATTTTTTTTTTTTTTTTTTTTTTTTTTTTTTTTTTTCGAAATATAGCCATAGGAAATTTACAATCTATACTAATACTCGCGATATGAACGTGTATACATATTTAAATATTTATATACCACTTTCTATTATATGTGCACTTTTATTAGCTCGATTGATGTGCAAATAAAGCATTAATCAGAAAAATAAAAAAATTATATTTCTATACTTGTAATATTATATGTATATATTTGTCTTGATTCCACTCAAAATTTATTATTATATATAATTTATATATAAAATTTATTATTCCACTCAACAATTATTATTATATAATTTATATATAAAATTTATTATTTAGATAGTTAAATCAAGTTATAGGAAAATATTTCTTTTTAGTAAATGATAAACTTATATACGGGTCTCTCTTAATATTGCCACTGAAAATCAGGCACAACTGTCTTAAAGGTTGCAGCACGAAAATCGAAATCATCTGAATATAAGAACGTATAAATCATATATAATCGACCTAACGATCTCTCCTTTATTTTAAAAAATTGTAACACCTGTCTAGTTAGGTAATTAAAAATTTTATATATCTGACTTCGGATTCATGATTATCGATCCGAAAAATTACTATATATAACTTTTGGTAACAATCTAATTAAACTTCGAATTATGACCCCTTTTTCGACTTTCCACTGTGTAGCGGCGAGTTCAGCTTTCATAGAGCTCAAACGCCTCCCTCTCCCCTCCGCTAAAAATTCTGTCTTCTGCTGTAACAAATAGAGCGTAAGAGTTTTGCGTTTCATTTTTGAAGAGTACATAAATAGCGCATAATTATTATCTTCACTATTCATCTTGTATTACGTAAGGGTTTCAACGGTATTTACGGGACCTCGTTCCCTCGAATTAACGATCGCGGTCTTCACGGTTTGATGGATCTATCCGACGATAGATTCGAACTCGGAAAGGAGGTTGATTTTCCCGTTTTACCGAGATCTCAAGTTACTCCTCTGTGGGCGTACGCGTCACTTTTCCGTGCCCTTCGCGCTCTTAAATATTCTGCAAAGTATCCCTGGCTGTCCCTGAAATGCTCGGCTCGGTATGGACGGACAAAACAAAATTTAACTAATCGGGTTAGCGCGCTCGTTCGCCCACGTGGACGCAACTGGTTCTATATTTCATCCTTACACCTTGCCCCCCTCCCCCTGCATCGCGACCAGCTCGAAAGCTCTTAAACGCTCGGAGCGTCAAAATATCGGCTCCAGTGCGCTAGTGGTTATTTAGAACGAGGGGTGAGCGAGTGCACGTGACGTCACGAATATATGCCTTTATCCTCCACCTCGGATAGATATTTTCAGAACGGACGTGTCGCCCCTACTAGATATTCGATTCGCCTTTACGTCCTTCCGTAATTTAAGGACATCACCGCGATATCCGAGAGAAATATTGCTCGATGGATGACGCGGGCGCACATGGTGTGTCACGATGAGGGATAAGCTGCGACGCGTCGGTCGTTAACATTGTGTTATGGTTAACTCGGACGTGTTCCGATTTAATTAATAAGCTTATTAACGCGCACGTGAACGAATGTGGTGTACTGTATGTACGTATCACGACTCTGTTGAAATTTTAAGTTGCTCAATTTCATCGGGAGAATCATCACATGATCGTGAGCTTTCCGACCAATCGATTCGAACGGCGAGGGAACTGAAATTCGCGAAATTAACGACGCAGCTTAATCTACATCCTATTGATATTTGAAAGTGGCTCGATTGTTCTTGAAATAAAAAATGTTTACATTGGAGATATTTAATGTTGAAACTTGAGGATCGTGACGATGACTTAAGCGGTCTTTTTCTCGAGCGAGATTGAGTGGAAATTTGTCGGGAAATCTGAAAGATGCAGGCAGCTGAAAGATACACTCCGTATAATTTGCTCGTACAACGATATCATCATGGTCTATCGTGCGGCATCGGAATGGCTTATATGGTTCTGCTTTTTATCGGCTCAATTAAATTGTTTACTTACACATTTAGAAGCAAAAGAAATGATAACGTTTTATTGGACGCTCATTCTCTTATCTATTATCAATAAAGGGTTAAAAATAGTAACCGAGCGCTTTATTAATATATGATATATATATATATATTTTATTATGGCTGTATAGTAAATTGATTACTTGCAGCGAGCAATATCGATTTTGCCCTCGCCCGTTTCGCTCTACAGTTTTGTCCTTTATACAGCTCAAAATTTGCGCTTCAGTAACGCTATTATATTTCATATCGTTTGAAAAAGGAGGAAAAAGAACTTATTATTTTATAATGAGAGACGGTAAATGTTCATCTGGTGTAAAAATGTATGCTGCTCTTTCTCTCTCTCTCTCTTTCTCCTCTTCTGTAAACTTCAAAGTCGCTTTTATCGTAAAACGCGAAGAGCCTTTCGGATTAACGTATTAATATCATTTTATTGCTTACAGATGTTACACCTTCAGAGCAGGAGGAGCTGTTTATCAAAAAGCTCCGGCAATGCTGTGTGGCGTTCGATTTCATGGATCCGATGGCTGATCTCAAAGGCAAGGAAATTAAACGGAGTACGCTCAATGAATTGGTGGAATACATCACGGCGGGACGAGGTGTCCTCACCGAACCTGTTTACCCGGAAACCATTAAAATGGTATGTAATTGATAAAACTCACGTTAGAAAGAGGACTAGAGCGCTGGAAAGTTCAGATTTCTCACTTTCTCCTTTAGCAATAGCCGAAGAGAGCTCAATTAGAATTAATTAAAACTTTTTCTTGCTTTAATGTGTTACCTCTTGGAAGTATTATCTTGGATAATAAGTAGTAGTACGAAATAATCCGCTTTAGTTTATAGATTCTCATACTTCTATGTGTGTATGTACGTGTGTATATGTATGTGTGTCTTTAATATAATAAATGTAATTAAACATGTAATTATATAAAAACTTAACGGAATCAATAAACGATAAGTATATAAGTGCATGTTGAAATTCTCATGAAAATACATAATGTATCTTTTACGTAATGTTTCTCTCTTACAGGTTTCTGCAAATTTATTCCGTACGTTGCCACCTAGTGAAAACCCAGATTTCGATCCAGAAGAGGATGATCCGACCCTGGAGGCGAGCTGGCCTCATCTCCAGCTGGTCTACGAAGTCTTCCTCCGTTTTCTCGAGTCTTCAGATTTCCAGCCCGCTATCGGCAAAAAAGTCATCGATCAAAAATTCGTGTTACAGGTAGAGAGAGAGAGAGAGAGAGAGAGAGAGAGAGAGAGAGAGAGAGAGAGAGAAATCGTTGTTTGATACAGTAATATCATAATACTTTTAGTAATTTTTCTACACAATATAAAAATATTCACTATAAGCTAATAAGGCTAAGCACGATTCTATACTATTGTCTGTTGCAGTTATTGGATCTATTTGACTCGGAAGACCCGAGGGAAAGGGATTTCCTGAAAACCGTTTTGCATCGTATTTATGGCAAGTTCCTGGGTCTTAGAGCCTTCATACGTAAACAAATAAACAACATTTTTCTGAGGTATCTACTTAAACGCATAAATACTACCTTCCGTTGAATCTTTTAACTATATTGAGATTCTATTTCACGTAATTTTGTGTTCAAAACTTTGTCAATGTACCGACTTGTATCTCGCCTTATTCATTATTCATTATTTCAGGTTCGTGTACGAAACGGAACATTTCAACGGGGTCGGTGAACTTCTTGAAATCTTGGGTAGCATTATTAATGGATTTGCTCTTCCTTTGAAAGTAGAGCACAAGCAATTTTTGGTTAAGGTACGATTATATTGTAATCCATTGAGCCGTGCTGCAAAACTTCTCGTATTATTCGTATTGTGATATCTATTTGCATAATTCTGTGATTTTTGATTGCGATGTCATCATTTTGATTTTTTGGTTATAACGTTTAAAACGTACTCCGTCCGTTTGTTTTTGCAGGTGCTGTTACCACTGCATAAAGTGAAATGTTTATCGATATATCACGCGCAGTTAGCTTATTGTGTGGTGCAATTTTTGGAAAAAGACGCGACTTTAACAGAACCAGTTGTACGAGGCCTCCTTAAATTCTGGCCTAAAACGTGCAGCCAGAAGGAGGTGATGTTCCTCGGCGAAATCGAGGAAATATTGGACGTTATAGAACCTGTCCAATTTGTTAAAATACAGGAACCTTTATTCAGGCAAATCGCACGTTGTGTATCTTCACCACACTTTCAGGTGAGAGAACGGGAATATATAGATATGGAACATGCGGTTTTTGCATCACGTCAGTCTTGACGAATCCATCCGACGTGACGAGTAACGCCTAATCGTGTCGCGCGTATGTTTCAGGTTGCGGAGAGAGCGTTGTACTTTTGGAATAACGAGTATATAATGTCTCTAATTGAGGAGAACAATCATATAATAATGGGGATCATGTTCCCGGCATTGTACAGAATTAGCAAGGAGCACTGGAATCAGACGATCGTAGCTCTTGTTTATAACGTTTTAAAAACATTTATGGAGATGAACAGCAAGCTCTTCGATGAACTTACTGCCAGCTATAAGTCTGAAAGGCAAAAGTAAGCTTGAATGTTAGAAGTCTCTTACAATTCATATTTTATTTATTTCACGGCACGCTAAGTGGGATTTTTCGTTCCCTATCTTTTTAACGTCACACTTATCAACAGTTAAATGTTGCATAAAAATTCAAGCAGAGTTTGTAGAAGTTTCATACGTTATAGAGAGCAAAGTTCTATCAGCATTCTTCTTAATAACGATAAATTGCAGAGAGAAGAAGAGGGAAAAGGAGAGAGACGAATTGTGGAAGAAACTGGCTGAATTGGAGATAGGGTCACGTAACACTCCGACAGGTAGCTCCAATAATGCAGTTCCTGCCACTAACACACCTACAACGCGTGCTCGTCCCTGAGCTGGTAAGATATTCTTCCTCATTTATTATCATTATATTTTTTCTCCTTTATTTCTATCGTCATAGTAATACATTCTCGAGTCTTCCTACGTGCGATGTTGTGCACGTTGCAATTTCATTTGCGGATTCCTTCAAGTCGATCTTTTCTCACAAAGAAATTTTAATGCTCGGTTTTCTTGCTCTGGTTGACTTGTGGTTCAGTCTTAACCTGATGATGACTTAAAAATGATGTTTTTATATTAATGGTTAATCGTTAAATTTTTAAAGTTGCCACTGCGAAACCGTCAATGTAATTATTAACCATGAATATAGAGGAACATAATTTTTATATTATCATCGGTTTAAGTTTAAACCACAAGTCAACCGTAAAATAAAAACCGGGCCTAAGAGATGATCTTTCCTCTGTAAAGACTTAATTCAACGCCTTCCTGAGTCTCTTTTTTGTTCCAGGTGGAAATACAGTACCACGCTGCCCGATTGTTAGCCCTTAGTTTACGTCGATTGTCCATGTACTACACGCAAAAAATTATTGTTGTTAGCGAAACAAAGTGTCTCACGATGACATTCTTAATGACGTTATTGTAACTCATTTTATTAGTTGTGACTGAAATGGCGGAGTTATTGGAAAGAGGAGAGTGAAAAAAGAAAAGACGATGCAGATAATCACGGAATTTTATTCTTTGACAACAATAACGACAACGCGACGATAACAACAACAACAACAATAACAACAAGAACAACAGCAACTACAACTGAAAAACAACGTGGCGATCAGTGAATTTCAAATGATTTTACACGTGTCGTAACATCGGATATATTTCACACTTTCGTTTTTCTTCCGTTTTTTTCTTTTCTTTCTCGGGACGGCGACGATCGATCGGTTGCATGATGTACTCAGTGTCAGCACATAATAACGACAAATCTTTAGAGTCCCTTCTTGACTAAGATCTCGCTGCGCTCTCAGTAGGTGGGGACAATCGGTGGTGTAAATTTCGAAACGGACGAAGTATACACGTCGTTGTGATCCTTAATGTTCGTTCTCGTAGGACGCGACACTTCGCGCATTCGTGATGACGGCTAAGTGTGTGTGTGTCGCCTCCTGACTGACCCCTTCGTGCGAATTCTTGCCCCCGACGGAGCCGGCGGGGGTGTTGTTTGAAATGTAACATATATTCGTACATTATACGATAAACGATAACTATATTAACAGGTACGTAAAGAATTAGGTAAATGAAAACAAAAAGTATATACATATATATATATATAAATACATATATAAATATAAAATAACGTATATGTATATATACATAATATATGTATATACATATATAAATATATATATATATATATGCGACTATAAAGAAAAGGATATAGTAATATTGACGAAATACAACAAAGTCAGACACACACAGGCATACACCAAACTGCGATAAAAAAAGAAACGAAGATATACAGGTGTAAAACATATAGGCCGATGTGCTAACTAACATAGACTGTTGCTGGCTGCGTGTCCGCGGCGAGTTAGAACAAACTTTTTTCAAGAAGCCGAAAAAGCGCGGCAAGTGACAGCGGAACATAAATAGTTAACGAGTGATAAGGTGTTTGCTTACGCGGACGATGGAGAGAGAAAGAGGAGACGCGATGAAAGAATGATAGAGAAAGAGAGAGAGATATATATGTTGTTTTTTAAATAAAAGAAAGAAGTAAGGAAGGAGAACGTGGAGTATACAATAAAAAAAAAAGAAAGAGAAAGAAAGAAAGACAGATTTGATTGTACCAAATCATCCGTTGCTTATAAATATAATTGCGTAAATAGTTACACACACATACACACACATACACACCCAGAGAGCACACAGAAACACACACACACACAACGCAGATTATAATAAGGAATCCATTCGGAGCTGTGCTCCTATACTGGCAACCGTAGGAACGTGGGGTTTTTAAAATTTCTTACCATTGCATAATAATAATTAAACGATAAAATAACGATAATGGTAACAATAAAGGATAATTAAACAGAGAAAATAATAATAAACGACAATGATAAACAAGTAATGATAGCTACGAGTAAAATAAAATAAAAGAAAAATAGATGATTTAACGGAATGGACAGCTTGCTCATACTATTTTCATGGAGCTAAGAGTGAGAGTGAGAAAGAAAAAGAGAGGGGGAACACACGATTGCCATTGTTTTGAGATTCGTTTTTCAATTCTTTTTTTTTTATGATTTTTCTCATCAAATTTCTTGTCGAACGTTTCGAGATTCGCACACGACGTGCTCGCTTGGCGTTACGCTCCGTTACCTCCACTACGTAAAGAACTCGTACGGAGACAGAGAGTGACATATACATATATAAATATAAATATATATATATATATATATAAAAATATATAAATATAATTATTGTAAAATAATGTAATGTGACTTTGAAGACGTAGAGAGAAAAGGAGAGAGAAAGAGAGCGAGTCCGTGGAAAGATTCTTTACGCGTAAATAGATACACATTTATTAAAAAAAAAAAAAAAGAAAAAAGAAAAAAGGAAACGTCTAAATATTATTCCTACACCGTTGTTCTTCGCGAATGTCCGGTGCCAATTTCTTTCTTTTCCACGTGAGCTGTTACCAAGCGTGAAAATTCGAGAGAAATGTATTTTTCATACGTGCTCAATCTTTCGAGTTTATGTAAAATCCTCACTTCCCGATGTGTATTATAGTATCATAGTTGAACATTCTTTTCTTCGGCGATATGTCCGTAACTACTATTTATTTGACAGATATTTTTCGTACAGGCTTCGCTCGGTTTTAATAGAATTTAATAAAACCGAACGGCAAACGTTGAAGTTTCGTTTCTTGATTCTCTTATCTTCAACGTCGTTGAGATTTAATTAGATGAGACGAAGAATTCGAGTTTTAAATTGGGTTGAAATTTTAAGTTTTCTTTTTTTTATCATATTCGGTATCAAATTTGCGATGCTCGAATTAGTTTTATTACAGACAATATGTCTAAAATAGGAACATATGACGTACTTACTAAGGGCCTTAGCAGAATGGTTTATTGGTTCGGTATTTTATTTAAACCTCAAGTCTTTATCTTTAAGTAACACAATGATTGTCTTATGTCTTGAATTTTAAACTGAAAAGCCGTTTTGTTCGTGATCGATGATAAACTGCTGTATAATTAAAAAAACAAAATAAAAAAAAGATAATTTAGACAAAAATTGAAGGTACACATATGTAAAATATTATCTTAAAAGTACAAGTACAATCATTCTGCTAAGGCTCTGACTAAGGATTTTAGCAGAATATCTGACTTATTAGTTCAAGGCAATATTTGATGTCTTTTTTTTTTTTTAATAAAGGCTTTAGTAGAATGGCTGACATATGTTCAAGACAATGTTTTATCATTTAAATTTTTGTATTTTAATAACGCACAATTAATTATCTTGTATCTTAAATTAAAAAGCGGTTTTGTTCGCGATTGATGACAAACCGCTATATAATTTTTAAAAAGTGATAATTTAGAAAAAAATTGAAGGCACATAAAACATTATCTTTAAATTACAAGTCATTCTGCTAAAGTTCTTACAGAGATCTTTAAGGTCTTTCAGACGTCTTATGTCCCGATTATAGGCACGTGTCCTGGTACACACTGACGACCAGTGGCATCTCCCCGCTCGCACAGCGCGTGATACGCCCGCATACATCCCTGATTTGTGTCCTGCTTTGCCGCCATTCGACCAGGATCGCTGTCAAAGCGACGTTTCCGTGCGTGCGAGATGCAAATGTCGCGCACATTCCTCTCGTTGTTCGTCATTATTGTGTGCACCGAGTGCGAAGGAACGTCGTCAAGGTACGGTGCTGCGCTCGAACAGTGTTCGGGCTTCAACGTCGCGAGTTCAACCCTTTCTGCGATCGTTCGGCGAGCTCAGACGCGAAGTCCTGTAAAGTAAAACGATTTCTGCCAATTTTGCTGGGACTCAACGGGATATTAGACGAGAACGGGGATAGGGAAGAAGCAGCGTTCATCTTCGGAGGGTCCGATTAGCGAGAGAAGAGGAAAACGGGAGGACGATTCGCGCCGATGTGTAGCGAGTTGCGCGATAGGTTAGGTTAGCACCATTGTTCCGCGCTACTCGCACGACGTTTTGATCTCGCCGACGACTCTCCGGGGCAGCATGCTATCGCGCAAAAACAAGGACCTGAGGACGATCAAGGAGGGCGTGGAAGGGAGGTACGTGAAGAAGGAAACGCCACCCGAGATGCCGAGTACGTATCTTCACGACGAAGATTTAAGCCTTTCCTTTGCTCCCCCCGCCCCTACATTTCACTTTTCCCGTACGCATTGAAGCGCGCAGTTCGTCGCACTTGATGCAAAAAACTTTTCTCGTGCGAAAGACCTCGCATCTGTCACGTTCGAATCGGGGGAAAATTCGATTCACCGTTTTTCCTGTGTGTTTCTCCTGTATGTTTCTCCTGTTTATCGTTTTGCTTGTTATCAATATACACGTGAATTTCGTTTTGAGGGACGACGATGCACGGAAAGTGCAGGGCACATAAATATATTAATAGGCGGGGATATTATTAGATCGTATTGCACTTGCGAGAAAAGGCATTTTTAAGTTTAGGTCGGAGGCGTCTTCGCGGGCGTGCGCGTTCTTTTCTTGTTAATTATTGTCCACGGTTATATCGGACTTCTCCTTTTCATCGTGTTATTTCGGACGCTCGCAAGTTTTTTATCTTCTTCTTCTATTCTTCTAACGTGATTTAAAATGATCTTCAGCCAGCAGCTTCCAGCGAAATTTTCTTCTGTATCCACTCAGATCTGAGATTTTTTTTATCGTTGTTGTATTTAATGTATTATATTTGTTTCCTTATTATATTTGTTATTGATAATAAATTCACAGTATAGTGAGATTTTTATCAATACATTGGTTAAATAAGTATATAGGGGAATGCCCTCCTCATTGTCTTTATCACCTCTAATCCAAGTAAGCAAGAAATACTTAACACGACAATATTATTATAATGATATTTTATAACGTGTAATGTTTTCGAAGTTGTAGTATAAATTCTGTTGTAAACAACGTATTAATGTTGTACGCAACGTCGTTGTTAACAATATCTAATCCAAACATTAAAAATAATATTTCCACACTATGATTTTGATATTTAGGAATATTATATATTATCAAGTAACAGTTTAAAAAATACTTATAAAATATGTCAAAATATTTATGAAATCCGCAAGATAAATGTAAAGATGTTTCAAAAGATTGATTTAATGTTTCTCGTTTACTGGGATGTGTGTGATGTTTCCTGTTTTCCACTACTACATGTATATTTCTTTCGTAATTTAAATATCGATATTCATCACAAGAATTAACGTTATTTACGCTCAGTTATCAACGTATGGACAACAGAACCGAACAAAAGAACGAGACGGCGTAACAATCATCCGGCGATGCCGAGCTCCATGGTAAATTACATAACATACAATGCATTATACAAAGTGTCAATGAGATGTAAAGGAAAAATTAAATCTTACACATCAACAAATCTCTCGAGGGCATTAAGAGTTCTAGATTTATCGATGTCGAGTTGCGAGTCCCGGTGCCGAAGGAAACGCCATTTTTCCTTTTACTCCAATTAATAAACGAATCGTAGATTTTCTTTTTTAATTTCATTTATGTTATTTTGCAATATACATTGGCCATTGTATATAAATAACCTTTGAATTTCTAGATAAAAACTATATACAAAAACGTCTTAAGATGTTAATTAATTGATTGATATCCACGAGTCTCTCTTTCTCTCTCTCTCTCTCTCTTTTTTTCTTTCTTTCATAGTCCGTCCCTCAACAGCCCAGTATGGTACAAAAATTCGGAAACACGAAAACTACCCCGAGTGCCGTTGGTCTCGGTAGCCACGAGGGCAAGTACACGCCGAACAGTTCCGTTCCGGACTTAGCCCAAAGGTTAACAGTACACATATGTATTTTTCTTCTCTTTTTCGATATGTATGTTCCTTTATTTTTGCTTTTACCCAATTCTAATTTCATGGTTTAGGTTCGCTAGTCTTTCTGTTAACACGGGAACGAACGACGGTATGCCCTCGAGGACCGCGACACCCATGTACCATGCCGAACTGTCGCCCGCGATGTCTCACACATATATCAATCAATATGCTGGCTCCGAGTACCATTTGGACAGGGTTCAGACACCACAGATGCCTTACATGTCCTTCGACGTCGACACTGGTTACGAAGACTATAATCGTTCCGCGTACCGCCAGAATGCTGGGTACGACAGTTCCATCGAGTCTGTGAAATTCGCCTGGAACAATAATATACCTTCCTCAGTATCCTATAAATTGCCTCACTCGTGTTACTATCGTTCTAACTTCGAGCTATAAGATGAGACACGAGTGTTTACTTTATTTATATTAAAAAATAATGAAGATATCGCGCGATAATTCCCCAACATATCTTAATTTAATTTTTAGTCATTTTTAAGCTCGGTCTATGCTGTTCTATTTTTCACTGTACGATTAACGTAGCTACACTTGAGAGAAAAATTCGTAGATTTTGAAAGATCTTGATATTTTGTATATCAAGAATCATTTTTTGCGTCTCAATCGTAGCAATGGATTTTATATCTTATCATGCTTATTCGAAAATTTAATTAATTAAATTGCTCATACTTTTAAATTGAAATCTGCATAGATCGTATCGTTGCGTTTTCGCCACGGTTTTTTTATGTGTACGTTTGTCGTCTCGTCTAAAATTCATCGGTTTCACCGAGTCTCGATTTGAAGCTACAGTAGATGCCACTCGGAGAGATCGAGTTCTCGGAGTGAACAACAGGAGGAATTGCCCTTGCCTCCTGGATGGTCAGTCGACTTCACGCTCCGTGGTCGGAAATATTACATCGATCATAATACGAAGACTACGCATTGGTCGCATCCGCTCGAGAAGGAGGGCCTACCCACTGGCTGGGAAAGAATCGAGTCGCCCGAGTACGGTGTTTACTACGTCAAGTGAGTACTCTTTCAGTAGAAATATCAACAAGTATATTATTTTAAGTCAACAGATGATATAAGAACTCTTCGATGCGCAATCATTGGAATATGAAAGAGATAAAAGTCCGAATCGTAGATATCAATGTTGATGACAATATTAGCAGGAAGCCAAATCTCGAAATTTTGAACAGTGGTATAGGATGTTGAAGAAAGATTGTTCCAATTTTAGGATTATTATGTAGTAGACGTGAAAACAAACCAAAAAGTCTAAGCAGTACTCTAAAAACCATTTATTTTTTAGTTATAAAGCATTTTCTGCTGCTGTGAATACACAACACAAAATCGGACATTGTCAATAATTTATCATTTTAAATTTATTCTAAACAAAATTTTTGGAGTACTGCTTATTAAGACTTTTTGATTTATTTTCTGGAGTACTATAATACTCCTAAAACATACTCCTAAAACTTGATATCTTTTTTCGACATCCTATATATATACCTGCAAGATGAACTTTGGATATATTGTAAAGTAGCCAAAAATAAAACACGTGCCTTTTTCTCAAGTGTTTCCTCGCACGTTTTTCTCCTTTCTTCTTCCCTGAACACAAAATATATTCCAAGTTGATCAAAATTAGCAGGGACACCTACCGATCTTCCCTCATTAATTCATGCGAATTCGGTTCGCGCTTATGTTCACGTTTTAGCTCCGACTGATTCCCTCCCAAATTACGATTGCATCGTAGAGCCCTTTTCATTTTTTTCGACAAAGCGTCAATGTGTACCGTGCATGTCATCTAACGATGAGCGGCTCTTCAATTTCAGTCACATCACGCGTCAAGCGCAGTACGAGCACCCCTGTTACCCACACGAGATGCAAGCGGTGCGCGTAGTGTCACCACCGCGACACACTCATTTTCACTCTCACAGTGTCCTGGTGCCGGCTAATCCGTATCTCAACGAGGAGATACCGCATTGGCTGTACGTCTACAGCAGAGCCTCGATCGCACTAGATCGTAAGCTACGTTGGGAACTCTTCCGACTGCCAGAATTGGATTGTTTCAATGCAATGCTCACTAGGCTATATAAGCAAGAACTGGAAGAAGTCGTGATGCGCTACGAAGAATACAGGTGCGGACATGAAGAACTCAAGAAACGACAAGAGAGCCGCCAATCGCGATCTCTTTTCTCTTCTTGTGACGGAACTTGAATCAAACTGGAGAGTTCGACGAGTGTGTTTCTGCGAAGTAGTTTCGATTTTCAACGTATCAGGGGATACACAGAGAAAAATTATTTGTAATGCGAAGAAAGACAATTATTTGGCTTATTTTTCTTCTTTCGAATGATGGTTATCTTCAAACGAAGAATATTTTTTTGATAACAGTTAAAATACCATACTCATCACAAATATTAGACCATTCTAAAGTCAGAATTTTCCCCCTACAACATGATTGAGACTTTTCGGGAACACCTCGTCGAGCTTGACAGTCCAATCTCACTTGAGAGAATCACATCTCCGAGTTTGACGCATTTTCCTGATAAAAACTGAGCTAAGTCGAAAGGTCCAAAATCAAGATCAGACACTATCAATTAGACACTAATGTTGGATGTATTATATGTTACTTTCGTGTACATTTGCATATTTCTACAGATCTTCGTTGTTGTGCGAGATGGATCAGAGATTGAAAGAATTGAGACCGGAATCAAGTGGTTCTAACGCTGGCGCTGTCGCATTACGAAGATCTCTTCCTTGACACGATGATCTGTACGAGATAGATTTTTTTCTCGAGACTGACGACAAGATTCCTCTTGGAAGTGTCGTGCAACAAACGATTCAACATCTCCGACGCGTATCGTTTGTATGCGTTTGTAGATACTGTAAAGTTTTCTCGATGAAACTTGTCTCTTTTGATATTTTATAGTATACTCTAAACAACTTTCGAGAAATAACGATTATTGAATGTTACTTTATTGCTCGACCTCTTCTAACTCTTGGAATGTCTCCTTTTCCATGTCAAACTGATTTGTAAGACTGGTACCCTGGAACTGGTACACATGCAATTTACCGGGTGAACCAGTTAAATCAAAAAGCGCTCGTCCTGTGAAGAAAATCAGTTTTATCAGTTTTCTTGTACAAAGTCAGACTCAAGGATTGTTGAAGGCACGTACTTCGTTCTTCAGGCTCGATAGGTATCTTATCCTTCAGCAGCACGTAGAATAAAATGCCAAAACAATTCCATGTGACAAAAGCATATAATGTCGCAAGTTTTTCCCTTCTACGGATAGCCAGTTGTCTGTCTTTTGGTCTATACCACAATTCTAGGTATTTCCGCAGCATGTTTTCTTTTTTTTGTATTTGCCGGCCCAGAGAAAGCTTATACCTGTTGAAAGAATGAAAGAGTGATGAAAGAATTATTACATAACCTCATTATGCGTGTCTTCCTTGACAATCAACTTTTGAAGAGATTTTGATCGCATCGATAGAATTAAAATCAAGATTTTTCCTACATACAAAAAGTGACGATAATGCAAGCCTCATAAAAGTAAGTTTTACCACGATTCGACTATTCTATCGTTCTAGGTTCGTCTTTTCCTGTTGCACTGAAACCACACTAAGTGTGTAAACTTGGTGCAAATTTTCACGTGTATATATATAAGATACAGAGAAGGATAAAAATGCGCCGAATGCAGTAAAATATAAAGTAATACAGTGATAAAGATAACTTTATAATTTTCGTCTGTCACGAGCGAACAAATAATTTATTAACTATATATTTTACATACGCACTGCGTATAAAAATTATACAATTACTATTCCCACACGTACTGTGAGGTCGATACACGACGTGAGAACGACTTGAGAAATAGAAGTACGTCTGACTCCATCGTTTAGTCATATCACGACCTAATTTTTTTTTATTTTTTTTGTTGAAAATAAATAGCGTACAAAAAATGTGTACATGGTCTAAGATCTAAGGATATCCGACCTATGAGTGTTGGAGTATTACATTTTGACAAGAAAGTCTATATAATTTTTGACGTAATTTTTGATGGTAAATAAACAATTTTTATAGTTCTATGTATGAATTGAATGAGTGAATATCTAAAGAGTACAGTATTCGACAGGAGACGGATAATGATTTAGTGATGAAAAAGGAAAGAAAGGAAAAGGGGGAGAAATACAATGACATTTTCACTATCGCTTACATTAACGTTCGGGTGTTCCCAAAGTAACCGAAAGAAAAAGGATAGTTCTTTTCGAAATAGGTCGTAGATGTTTCGATGATTCTTAGATTACAAGTTAACCAGTCTACGTCCAAGATAAAATAAAAAGAAAAATACATATAAAGGAGGAAAAGGTGAGTGAAAATCCTAATGGGATGGATACATGCCTGTGTAGATTATTATATAGATCGCACACGACTTATATAACTTAGCTACATAAGTGTGTGGTTTAGTTACATCAGAATGTAGATAACTTATAGACTTAAGAAGTTTTTGACTTAGGTATAGTGGTGTGGAGATTGAAGGGATAGCCCGGGAAGAATCTAGGCCTGCGCCCACTGAGTACTCAGCACAGAGAATAAGAAAGACTCTTTTATCACGTAGAGAAACACTAGAACGACGCAGCTCTAACGGCGGGCTAGTCTCCACTGTTCTTCTGCCGTACAGCGACAAAAGACTAGCCGTGCAGTGACAAAAGACTAGCTCGCCGGCGTGTGGTGGGGGACGAGCTCGCATGCAAGCGAGATAGAGTATAGCCGCCACAGTGGTACATTATACGACCTCAGTTTCTTGTTAAGTATAGTGGCGGCTCGTAGCGGAGATCCTGGAACCAAATTTCAGAAATAATGGGTCTAATAATTCCGTAGACCCGTAATTTTTAATATGGAAATAACGGGTCTACGGACTTATTAGACCCGTTATTTCTGACATTAGTTCCAGGATCTCCGCTACGAGCTGCCACTATACTTAACGAGAAACTGAGATCGTGATTGGTTCGAATACTGTACTCTTTAGATATTCACTCATTCAATTCATACATAGAACTATAAAAATTGTTTATTTACCGACATCAAAAACTATATAGACCTTCTTGTCAAAATATAATACTCTAACACTCATAGGTCGGATAGGCTTAGATCCTAGACCATGTTCACACTTTTTGTACGCCATTTATTTTCAATAAAAAAGAAATTAGATCGTGATATGACTAAACAATAGAGTCAGACATATTTCTATTTTTCAAGTAGTATGACTCAAGGGTTGGTCAGCCATACTTTCCACTATAATAAAACAGGCGAAATTCAACAGGCTGTAACTTTTGCAATAATGATGCTATCGAGATCGTTCAAAAAGCACTTTAAAGCCTGAAGTCTCTAATTTTTAACCATATTAGCTATATTAATGTTGTCGTTAATTTTCGTCAAGATTTTTCGAGTTAAACGAAAAATGGCGACCGATCAATTTCAAACTTCATCTTTCAGTTGAGTTTTCGGAGCGAAAAATTACTTAATTAGAAAATATGATACAGGCATTTTAAAGAGAAAACTTTAAACTTTTTACGTATTTGTGAAGGAATGTCATACATTCAATCACAGGACGGTGTTGCACGTTTTGTGACCGAGTGTACGTGTACCGATTCGTTAACCTTCGTCTGAGCGATGAAAGCGCCCCATGGGGGCGCCTATCGGAAAGCGCGCGGTGATTGGACGCACGGCCGGCCGGGCCGGAATATAGCCGGTGGAACGGGGGGGAACGGCTGTGGCAATCGAATAAAAGGGGTGAGGAGGTGCGATTTCGCGCGTTCACCGCGATTCCGAATTGCATTTCTGACAGATTCCGACAGCGGCGAGCGCGCTGGCACCGGGGAGCCGCTTGCCAAGGTGATAATCGAGCGGGCGAGTCTGTTCGCGACGACGAGAGGCCGACGAGATGTCCGTGATGGGTAAGGTGAGTGGTAAAGTGAGATTATTTAACCTTCTGCGAACGAGGCGACTGTCGACGAGCCAACGTTCGAGCTACTTTCAGCCGGTGCAGCTCGACTTCACCGCGCGACTATCCCACGCCATAACGTCGCGTCGACGGAAAGCGCGGAATCGGTGTGTCCAGGTACGAGCGAAGCCTGCCCGGAGACTCGACTCCCGTGGTCGCGCGTCACCGAGGACCGTGCTCGCTCGCGACGATCGGCTCGCGTAAGGCTCATTTTCCCGCACCTTTCTCATCGGAAATTGAGCTCTATTCGATCAGCAGTCGCATCTCGCGAGTGTCGAGACACGCGAACGAAGCTGGTCACCGTGCTTACGGGGGGAGCGAGCATGCGGAACCGTGGATGTAACACGCCGATAGCGTGTAACGTACGACTGCATGTAACGTGTGCATTGTAATGTGCGGACCGCCGGCTGCGCGCGCGCGCAGCTAGTCCGCAGGAGAAACTTTAGTCGGCCGCGAGAGCGGTGCACTCGCGAGATAAATAAATGTCGATCGTGGCTTATCAGTCGAGAAGTTCCAGCGGTTATCGCTGGAATAGCCTAAAATCGCGTTTGCAGCAGTTTAATCAAACTGTACATTGATCGTATGTTTCACGAATTTGATTTTATCTGAATCTCGGCGGCAGAAGGACGCGATTCCGGAAAGCCTACGTCTGGTCGTTCCAGATGTATTAAAGTTGAATATCTAAAAATACACATATTTCAAAGATTTTACATATATTTTACATATCTTTTATTTTTTTCAGTAGGTCTTTTGGTAACTCTCTAAACCATTCAATAATTGAACTTGAATGACTAATTAAATACATGTAATTTTATTTAGATTAATGTAATATTATATTATGTATATAATATAGTGATACAAATGTATGTGTAAAGCATAAATGCTCAATGTTTGCTTAAACGATTTTGATCGCGAAAAATATTTCAAAGATTTTACATATATCTTATATGTCTTTTATTTTTTACAATAGATTTTCTAAATGATTAAATAATTGCTGAACTTAAACTAAAATAATTAAACATACATGTAATTTTATTTGGATTAATATAAAAAAATATTTCTAATGAATAAAGTGATACAAATGTAAATATGAAACATAAATACTCAACGTTTGCTTAAACGATTTTTATCGGGAAGAATACAAATTGCTCGTACCAAGTTTCATCAATTATTAACGACGACATAGTGTTACTACATCGTCCTTCAATTATTGTACTTGCGGAGCTTATTTTTTTCCGGTTTAAAAAATTGAAATTCAGCCGAGGCCGAGTTTGTCGCGTCGTTAGAGAGCGATTTGTCGAGGGATTCTTCGAGAGACGATCGACACTGATCGGCATTAGTGTCGCGTCAACGGTTGGAACGAGGTGTTCGTTAATAAATGCACGTCTTGCTAAACGTCCTTATTTACATCTGCCGAGCAATCGTTGTAAATTCTTTCCATCTGCGCGCGCGAATCTGGTTTCACGACCGGCTCCGAGGACACGTCGGTGTCCTCGAGGACCGGTCGTGCACGAGCGAACTTTGCCACAAAATTCATGCCTCCTCTCGTTTTTTCCGACAGCCGGTGCTCTACTCCTACTGGCGGAGTTCCTGCTCGTGGAGGGTGAGAATTGGTGAGTGAAGATTTCGTTACCGCCAAGGGAAGAACCGTCGCACACGATGATGTCGTCGCGACTTGCAGCAGCGAGCGCACCTTCCGAAGCTTCTCGATCCATTCTCGCGAGATTTTTCACATGAAAATACACTGAGAAAAAATTATCGGAAAATTTATACGTGGAATATAAGGGTTATTTTTCACAGAAATAAACATTAAAAATTTATCAAACGAGTTTCTGACGATATGTATCTGTCTGGCAGCGTTGAATCTGAAGGAGATACCGTACGACATAAAGCCGGTGAGCCTGGTGAAGAGCGGCGGGGAGCAGCATTCCAATGAGTTCCGCGAGATCAATCCGATGGAGCAGGTCCCGGCGCTGCACATCGACAATCACACGCTAATAGAGTCTGTGAGTTCAGCTGAAACGATTTGCAATTTCTATCCTTGCCGTGATTTTTCCTCGCATGCTTGACCGATTACGATGTAACGGGCGGTTTTCTCACGCAGTTAAATATCCTGCAATACTTGGAGGAGACCAGGCCGAGTCGCCCGCTGATGCCGGCGGATCCCGTCAAGAGGGCTAGGGTGAGGGAGATTTGCGAGGTGATCGCCAGTGGCATCCAGCCGCTGCAGAATCTCACGATTCTGATCTACGTCGGGGAGGAGCGCAAAAAGGAATGGGCGCAGCATTGGATCACCAGGGGATTTACAGGTGACTCGAGATAACAAATGTAACATATAACACACGGTCGTTTTTGTTAACGCCAATCAGGCTTTACGAACTAAAGTAAACAGGGTGATTCGCTGTTAGTCGCGATTCCGAGGCATCGAGAATAGTTCTTTCGTACGAGTCGAAGACAAACCTTAAGGTGTCTCGACGGCCTTCGAAATGTTTGCCTTCAAGATTTTATCTCGGCTTGTTGAGGAAGTTGTGAGACTCAGTGTCGTATTTTCGTTGGCGTATCAAGGGGGCTATTTATAAATTTAGTATTTATTAATCAAAATTATGTTCTTACACATTTATTTCATTACCTAAATAATAAATGTCAATTTGAGATGAAATTGAGGTAATCGTACTCGGATAGAAGACTAGGGCCGCGGTTATAAATAAAACTATAGGATATTATAATGGGACTGTTATAATAAAAAGTTACATAATAAAGAGCAATGTATAAGTATTAAAATACGTGCATGTTATGTATTTAGAGTATTACTACAAGTAATGAATTTAATACCGCTGTATTTTTGAAACAAAGTGGCCAATAATTCTAAAATTCGTGTATAATATCTGCATATTAATTTTCAATAACATAGTAATTTTTCATCAAAATCTTATCTTTATAGTTTAGAAGATATTAAAAATACAAATTAAAAATATCACGCGAATCTCAAAGAACATAAAAACTCAACTTTAGTTGCAAATATCTCAGCATTCGAGTGGTCAATCTTTTTCTAATTGCACGAGCAGTTATATAATATCTGAACGTCTATGTAACACAGGTCTCATCGAATTCTTATCAAACTCATTTCGCCTTACAACCTCTTTAACTGCCACCAGTAATTTCTGTAGGATCATCTCGAAGTTTAATACTTAATAAAGCTGGATCCCCATTTCTTTGGATTTTTTCATCACTGGGAAGTCTTCTTTATCATAAAGCAAACAATATCATAAAGTTAAAGAAAAGTCATTTACGAGAATCTTACAAGATCATTACGAGAAAACAGGCTGAAAGTAACCCATCTGCGGTTCTAAGAGGGGAAAAAATGTGTTTCTAGCGTTAATTGGAACGTTCCGAATAACAAGTTACGATAAACATACATTTTCTGACGCTATATCATCATCATCTAGTTTGCTTGGCTGTTTGTCGACTACGGGGTTTAATCTGTTAGGCAATTAGTCACGCCTATATTAACGAGACACGGTGAAATCACGGTAGGACCTCCCTGGCGATCGGCATGTGTCAGTCAATCTCAGACAGGAAATTAATATTTCACATTAAACCGCTACTTTTGGCTTGCGCTGCGAGAAAGGGGGAGGGGGAGGGGAGAGAGAGAGAAAGAGAGAGAGAGAGAGAGAGAGAGACGGCGGAAATTATTTTCCTCAATTAACCGAGTCACCTTGCATGCTTTAGCGCGACTTTTAAATATTCTTAATGCGCGTGAACATATGCAATTATAATGCGCTTGTTGCATATTGAGATATTTATTTCCGATACGCCACGTGGCGACCTTCGACGCACGTTCAGGAAAACAACACGCTCAATCAGCGGTTAAGTCATGATGCAACACGCATAGCGCTAAGATAAAAACACCGATAAGACCAGTTTATGCTTTCTTCCAGCCGTGGAAAAGTTATTATCGTCGAGCGCGGGCAAATATTGCGTCGGCGATGAGATCACGTTAGCGGACTGTTGCCTGGTACCACAAATATTCAACGCACGGAGGTTTCACGTCGACCTCAGACCCTTCCCGACGATCCTTAGGGTGGACCGTCATTTGGAGCACCATCCGGCCTTCACCGCGGCTCACCCCAACAACCAGCCCGACTGTCCGCCTGAGGCGACCAAGTAGCAAGCGAGGCAGACCACCCTTTTCCTCTTCTAATATCCTTTAGAAGAGCGAAGGGAGGTGGTCCGACATCATGTGGTTTCATAGTGACAAAAGGTGACAAATCCGCCGTTCATTCGTCCTCGTCCAGATTTTTAACGTGACGCGTGCGGCTCGTCGAACCTCGTATATTATCGCGAATGAGAGATCGTAAGACCTCTCCGAGAAAAAGCGCTGAATCGAGCTCATTGAGTCCGGACCGCCGGTCGCAAAATTTTATCCGGAGGAGAGACAGCAGTTGCAATCGAGAGTTGAGTTTAAATTTCGGAAAGGTGTATGCGTGCTTAGCCACAAAAAGATTGCAGCACTTTTTTCCCTATAATAATATTCCGAATTTTCCCTATAATAAGTTTCCGAACGTATCCCATGTCCAATTCCCCCCCCCCCCTCTCTCCCTCTTTCTTTCTCTCGTAGAGTAATGCTCTCGTAGAGTAATGCTTCCAGGAGTCCCGTAAAAGATCCCCAACACCAGTATCCGGGTGTACACTTAGTAGTGTCGTGAAGATTGATCACGCTGCGGCAGCGTGTGCACGAGAAGTTGATTTTAATTCGACGCCGTCGGTCTGCAGATTGTGTTCCTTCGATAAAAATTACACTTGCGCGTCCCAGTCCGAGGATATCGTTAGATCGGTAAAGCAGCACCTTTTGTCACTTATGAACTGCGTTCCGGTATTGAAATGGTTAGCGGCCGGTCGACAGAAGCGAGCATCAGAGGCCGCGGTAGCCTCTCGATCTTCTACGCCATTTCCGTACTCGTACATAAAAATAAGAAAGGGGGGATAATATCGGGCCTACTTTTAAGTTCTTTGTTACGTTTTTCTACGGGTTTTTATCGTCAATCGAAATTTATCCTTCACGCGATATTTTTACACGATATTTTGTAAGATATATCGACCTATTCTAAATAGGTTCTGTTGAAATCAAAAGTTTACTTTTTATATATATACTTATAAATTTTTTATTTGACTTCTTTCGCGCTGACATAGCGTAAGGAAAAGAGGATGTTGCCTATATTGAATCATAGTGAACGCCCCGAGATCTTCGCATCGGTAACATATATAGAATAGTGATTCGTACTTACGTGATATCGAGTAGCGCATGCAGCAGACAAAAATTCGTAACGCGAAGCGATCCACAATTCGAAAGGGGGATGTGTAATAAAAGGGAAATTTGCGCTCCGCACAATGTGTATCTCCCGACGTGTAAAAGAAGAGAGTACAAATCGCATGTTTCCTTTGACATTCCGGATGTATCGTATCTTCCTCGAGAGGAAAATCGCTTTTCGCGAGCACGTAAAGAAAAAAACTGCTCGCGAAAACGGTGACTGTGCCGGATTACTACCGCAATGCTGGACTGCCCGCCAATTGGAATTACGTTTACACAATTGAGAACCGCGCGGTCATCGATGATCTCGCGCGTTCGCAACCGCGAGGATCGTGAAAATGTGCCATTGAAATGCCGTTTACTACACCGAGGGGGGAAAATATCCGAGAAATTAAAAGTATTTGTCCGGTGGGTGGTACTAATAACATATTTACTTGTATTAATATACACTAAGTTCTTACACTAAGAAGAAAATTCTTTTCACGTAAGAAAATATAAATTTACTTAAATCTAGCTTCACATGAGAACAATTGTTTATCGCATAATAAGATATATAAATAATTAAATAGAAGAATTTAGATCGAAGTTAATACATATCCCAAGTAGCACAGAAGTCAGAAAATCCTTTAGACGTCTTTTGGACTTTTGTGTTTTTTCGGGGTATCGATCATGTAATTTCACGCGAAAGATTTCACTTTTCACCCTACCGGAAAAAATATTTCTTATTTTCTGGACATTTTTCTCCCAGTGTACACATAGTACAATCGCGTATGTATGGTCGCGCAAATCAAACGGCGCACGGAGACGCCGCCGTCGAGACGCCAACGGAATCAAAGTACACAATTTTATGCGCTCTCACAGTGTAACTGAGCGTCTCTCTATCTCTATCTCTCCCTTTCTCTCTCTCCGGTTTCGAGAACATGATGAAGCAGAGATGCCGATATTTTTCACGGATCCTTTTTATAGAAATCGCTCGTTGTAAAGCGCGCTGTTGTTATCGCGTAGCCGCGTACTTCGAAGGATTTTGTACGTCAACGTGCGTATAAATGTATATGCGCGCCGCTTTCTCAAACGCGTTACGCTCCTAAGCCCGAGAGACTCCTCTGATAGATATCGAGAAACACAATCGGATTTCATTGGAATTCTTCCTTATTGCCGCATTAACCTTCCGCCGCCGCTGGCACTCACGAAACATGTCACGTCGCACTCGCGTCGGAAAACTCACACGTCGACACAACGTCGATGATTTTTGAACTCCATGTATGTCGCGCACGTTGTAACTGCCTTCTTATACTGAGACTTCGACGAGTACTTCTTCCATGTAGCCTCCAGCCTTCGCAATTATTTTTCTATAGGAGATATAGTATCGTAATAACGAAGGTATACACTTCTTTGTGCGCTTTCTAATGGAAGATGAAAAAAAGGACTAAATATATATATATATATATATAGATATATATAGATATATACATAGAATCGTCGCAACACACTCTTAGAGCCATGGCGCATACAAAAAACACAAGGAATAAGACGTAAGCAGAAGTAAGTGAACTGACCAACCACAATCTATTATTCTTCGACCGTAAGGAGAATAGTCGACTATGTGATCGGTGAGTTTGCTCACGTTCCGTGTGTGCCACGGGCCTTAAAGTCTACGTCCTACATATAGCACCCGGGACAAGCAAGAACGTACATTCCGTGTTACACACGTACGCACGCACAGTATCAGCGCTACTATCTAGTCATTCAAGTCGCCTCTTGTCACTTGGCAAGTCAACACAAAATTCACTATTGTCCAAAATGGCTCACTACAGCCACTTTTCTCTCGAACTGCCGTTAAATTTGTAAAATATAGGCGGTTTTATATATGTTTTTATGCCGTCTCGTCTGCTGCCGATTGCTCCGAAAGCGCATTTATATCATTTACGTCCTTGCTCTTTTCTTTGTTGTGAACTTTTAAATTGTATTCCATGAAAAGAACTTGCTATATGTTAGATTATCCAAAGATAATCCTAGTAAGATAAGTGTTATTTTCTCACTTAAATGGCCTTAGTTACAGAATTGGACAAAAATGACACTTTTTGGTCACTATGTTTGAAAGGTCACTTTTTCTGCCAAGAAGTGGCCACTGTCTCACTCTTCTTGTTCCGGTGACTAGATGGCAGCGCTGCAATACATACATGCGTAGCATACATATACACAAAGCCACACAACAGACGTATATTAATCAACCGAGTGGTTAGATAATAATGTATATAATCTTTATACGAACCATACTTCCCCCGGGAATTCCGCTCCGCGCGAACGTCCACCGGCAACAAGACAGCAAGTGTACGGCCAAATCGAAACTGCAGTTGTGCATGTCCGCTTCCTTTTTTTTGTACGACTAACGTCATAGTACTACGTGATTTGATTTACGGGGAGAAACGCGAACAAAGTAAGAGTCTCTGTCACATTGCGTTATAACTTTCTCGCTTTTATTATTGTAACTGAGAACGAAAAGAAGACTTGAGTATTCGCCACTTAAGCGAATGCTCGTTAACGTGTTAACGCGCGGGATCTCGCGTCTGAACGCGATCCTGCGGCTGCCGCGTCGAGTCTCCGTTCCAGCATTTTCGCATACAAGGATCTGAAGAAAAGGGACGAAGGATTGACCGTGAAAGTGGAAAGTTGATTTCGTCGAGAACGAACTGTGACTTATCGTGATAAGCGGTAATTTGCAATACGGGACGCAATCAACGTGTAAAATATTACAGGCAGATTTCTCATTTGAATTTGAGGCCTCCTCATATAAGAATTTCGATGTTTACGATAATTTTCTGATCTTTCGTATCAAGTATCTTCATAACTAATTTTAGAATCACAGTATTGCTATGATATACTCAGTAAGCAAGAAACATTAAATCGATGATAGAGGAATCGTCGTTCTTAATATTTCGCATACTGATTGCGTTCTCGAAAGCATCTAATTTGCATTGTAGTTTTCGTGCGAAAACCTCGTGTATACCTCGAGCGTCGCTCATATTCCGTAAATAAGAGCGAAAACGGACGACGTTCATTCCGGTTTATTACAATGCGAGTGTCGTCTCCATTTTCATCTTTCTCACATCGCTCGCGCGCAGTGTAGTCGTCCGATACGACCTCGCAAATGTGAGCTCGCCCTTTACATCGCTTTCACGAACTGATTGCACATGCAGTTGGCAATATATACCGCTGTATAGTCCGACGAGGTAATGGCAATAAGCGTAATCTCCTCTCCCGCCCACAATGGTCCCTAAGATAGACTTTTTGAAAAGGCGTAGCGTTTGTAAGAGGATGCATGAGATCGTTAGGTATGAGCAAATGAGAGTGTACAATAATAATAATAATTATAATTATAACAATAAAATAATATTAATGATAATATTAATGATAATATAATAATAATAATAATAATAATAGTGACACACATGTCAGTCCGAAGCAGCACGGGGCGCGTAGATAATTCGCGAGCGAAAACGATCACCGTACATTCGCACCGCTTCTAGCGAGTAAAAGGAATCTGTGTCATAGTGTATGTATATTACTTTGTAGTAGCGCGACGAAAGATCAAAAGAACAGTACGGTGCATTCAGCCAAGCGACGTACATCCACCCACACACAACATATATACATACACACATACATACGTGTACACTTATATTGTCACCCGAATAAAGCTGCGTTTTCGTCTGTAGTGGTATACTTTTTATTGCGAGCGAGTCCCACTGTAACTGAGATCTGCAAAATACAAACGCTCTCACGATTACTGCGCGAACATTTCTCTCTCTCTCTCTCTCTTTCTTTCTCCCTGTGCGTGTTATTCCGCGTAGGCACGGTTTTACTATCGCACACGTGTAACTCGCGAGCATCCTTTCGCACTGAGTTATCCCGAAATACCGGGAAAATTCACCAGGATGTGTTCCCGCTCCGCCCGGCACATCTCGTCCATCGTCTCGTCACCTCGGGATAATTTCGTACACGGTGAAAAATTTTGTGTTAAAAAATCCCGCCCCGAAGATCCTTTGTTTTTCGCAAAAAACATTTCAAACTGTGAAATACGCCAAGATGAAGCTGGTTTTTTATAGATCTTCAGTCAAAACAATTCTTGTGTGTTGTTCATAGCATATTTTCCATCGAACATCGAACAGCGGAAAGTTCGACTTTGGTTGCATATTTATCTAATAATTGCACTTCGTAATATATAAGTTCTTTGACCAATAATAATCTAGTCTTGAAGAGCTTTTTTTGCTACGTCTCCCGATGAAATTTGTTTTGTAAAAAATAGGGATAAAAACTACTTTGGACGACACTTTTTAACATATTTCACATGTACCAAACGGTCCGCACAAATTTTTGTGTTGATTTTTATGTAAGGTGAATATGTTCAGAAGTAACGCAAATATGTCGAAAATTAATACAAAATTAACATTCATAATATGTTAGTTACTTAAGTATAAAAATGTAAAATGTGTTATTTTGACACTTAAACGTGTTGAACATCGACTCCACGTAACATATCGGGATAACATAAACACAATATGTTAGATCGACACACAGGTATATGTTAATGATTTAACACAAAAATTTTAACAAGGATCGATTTTAACATAAGTACCAAATATTTCTCACTGTGTAAGCATGCATCCTCTAATTAAGCAGCTAATCTTATCAAGGACAAAGAGAGCGATGATCTCCGACGCAGAGCCTCGTGAAGATTTCAATCGGCATGAGAAGAAGAAGAAGGTTGATTTGTGAAAGAAGATTGAAACGATCAAACACAAGTGCTGAACTTACCAGAATTTTACCGAACGCTTTGTCTCCTTGTCTCGCCCTTTCGAGGTTTCCTTTCGAAGGCGTCTTCTCCGATCGATTAATTCGCGGGGGCAGCGGATTACATGATTCTGCATTCATGATTTCGTTGCAAATCGATCGGATGTGTTTTGTATGAGCGCGCAAGCACGGAATAAATTGTCGATGCTGCTCCAATTATCCGTACAAAAATAGCTTTTTATTTGTTACTTCTGCAGTACATTTACATTTCGTTTTCTTTTATCAAAAGCTCGACAATAAATTCATCCAAAATAGACCGTTTCTACTCGACGCTTTCTTTCTCTCCCTCTCTCTCTCTCTCTCTCGCTCTCGTACACTCTTTCTCTCTCTCTTTCTCTCCGCTACCTCACCCCTATCAATGTAATTCTTCCTTTTATTACAAATAATTCGTCGCGTAAAAAATACAATCCTTCGTTTTACTGACTAGTTAGAGTGGCATCTCGTCGAACGCTCGAGATTATACACTCGGAGGAATGTAAAAATTAAAGAATAAAAAAGACGAAGAAAAGAACTGAGGGAAAGAAAGGCAAGAAGAGAAGACGTGATGAAATCGTAAGACGCGCCATCCCTCTATAATGAAAGGTATATGTACATATATATACACAAGGAATATATCTAAATATATATAAATGTTTGTTGTTCGTAAGAAGACGAGAGATTAATACATAAGAGCCGTGTGATACGTGATATGCCTGCCGTGATTAACATTATCGGCGGTCTCGTCGACTTTTCACTGGGAGAATCGACGAGGCAATGATAATCACGTTTGCACTCGACTTTGCCGCGCGAAATACTGATACCACCGAGCGGATCTGATATACGCGAGAGAACCGTCTCGAAAACCGCGCGCACGTGTGGCTTACATTAAAAAAAAACCAACTGCTTTTCGAGCTGCGGTTGTGCGAGCGCCGATGACGATAACACAAGCTTTCGGGTAACGCAAGGTAACACCGCGTGAAACCATCGCATACCTTTCGCTTCAACGAAGATACAACGGAATAACTAGAACTATCCTCATCGGAGATTAGTTTAGTTAGTCGATTAATAAATTAACTGCGGTTAAAGAAAGAGAGACTGGCCGTTTGTGCCCTGGTCGATCTTCTGTCTCCCTCGTTTTTTCCTTTCCCTTTTGAAATAACGTAACGATACAGAGACAGAGGATCGGTCGAGCCGTCATTGATGTGATCGCGAGGAGACAATTAGGGAGATTTTAGGGACGAGAGTGTCGCGAATTTCTCCGCCCAATAAATGATTGATCTCTACGATCTCTCAGTTGTGCCCATCGCTGTACCGTCGTCGTGACTTTTTGTCGAAATTTGGAAGGCTGCCCTCTCTCTATCTCTCTTTTTCGATTTTTCTTCCGCCATCGTCGTCTTCACTATCCAATCGCGCACGCGTGACACCTTCCCAATTTCCACAAAAATTACAATTGCGCCTCGACGCTTCTTTTTTCCTTAGATTTTGCTTAATGAAGAAAAAAGAAAAAAAATCGCAGACATTGTGTTAGACTCAGCGCGAGAGACTCGACGGTTACAGAGTCTTGGTGAATGACAGACGATGGCGTATGATGATCATACTTGCGACACTGAATGGACAAATGGATGGATGGATGTATGGACGGTGGCCAGGTCATGAAATGAAGAACAACAGAATGCATTTAATGAGCGATTGTTTATTATGCTCTTATTATGGTCACTTGTCATACAGGTAACGATGCTTTCTCATGAGTGAAAATAGTTAATATATTATGTTTTCTCCCTCTCTCTCTCTTTCTCTCTCTCTCTCTCTCTCTCTCTCTCTCCTCTCTCTCTTTTTTTGTTTGTTTAAACTTTTATATAATTATTTAACATTGAATGGAATAAATTCATGATGATGAAAGAATAACAATTTATGGATGCAAATAAATGTGGTTAGAGTGTAAAGTAATATATCTGTAAAGATTAGCTCTCCTCGCGCGCGGGAAAAAGAGATGCCGTGTGAACTAAATTATACCTCATCAGTGTGACGGGGGGGAAAAAATAGAAAAAAAAAACCCAGAGAGATACATAGCGGTGTGCCCAAAGAGGTCACGTCGGGATGCAGGTGTTTGTTATTTGTTAACTTCATCGACGAGCGAAAGTGCGAAAGTAAAACCAAGCGTTGCGTTAACGCTCCGCGTTAATCAATAAATATATATATATAGAGAATCTTCCTTTCTTTTTTTTTTGTTTATCTCCGTAAGCGAGCCTTACGAGCCGTACGAATATGCGTACCTCAACGTCGCTTACGTTAAGGACAAATCGTTTCGTTTCCTCTCTCTTTCCTCGCCATCGTAAATAAATTCCTTACATGGATCTCTGCTTTAAAGCGGTGAACATATCTCTACGAGATATTTCTCTCACGCGGACATCCGTGGTGTCGTCGATCGCGATGAACGATTTATCCGTTAAAATTCTCTCCCTTTCTCTCTTTTCCTTCGCAATTTCGGATTTGTAACTGGACATCAAATCACTCTCAAGATGAACCGTGTGGTGAATTTCACATTTGAGTGATAAGCCCGAAGATTTCGAAGCAGAGACTTCAGGATAAAACAAAGACGAGACTAGATAGTCTGATAGATTTACATGCGAACGAAGATTGTGCGATGCAAGACATGATTTCTGATACGATAATCGATTGTATGTACAATTGATATCTCTCGTCGAGTGGATGCTCTACTGTATTTCCTAACACAGATAACACGTAGATGAGAAATTCTCGACGAGATCGATGAAGATTCGCGTTTTCGAAGTGATTCCGACAGATTCTCTTCTCTGACATTTCAATCAAGATATTTCACTTCTCTTTACATTCTCTTGACAATGCAATTGAACGTTTTTTTAAATGGATGTTTCCTAATGATATATACATATATTAATTCGAGATACGATGTTCATGATCGATTCAGCGAAACGAAATCGAAGATACCACGGATGCAATCGCGTCGCTTATTATCTCGACGATAACCGATTACAATGTTTTTTCCCTGCTTTCTCGGTTCCTTACTCGTCTAAAAATGTATCCGTACTTCTGAAGAGTTACGACTACTTTTTTTCTTTTTACTACTAACTTAGCGTAAATATCGATAATCTTAGCTCTCTCCGTCTAATACGAAGTTGAATCGCAATACCCTTTTTTCCCTCTAATTTCTTCATTCTCTCACTTCCTCTCTCTCTCTCTCTCTCTCTCTCTCTCTCTCTTCATCTCACACGGAGACGAGACATCTCAGAATATTAAAAAATACGCAATTTTGCCTCATTGCTCGTAATGCACCGTTCGCGTTCTCGTGTGTGTGTGTGTGTGTGTGTGTGTGTGTGTGTGTGTGTGTGTGTGTGTGTGTGTGTGTGTGTGTGTGTGTGTGTGTGTGTGTGTGTGTGTGTGTGTGTGTGTGTGTGTGTGTGTGTGTGTGTGTGTGTGTGTGTGTGTGTGTGTGTGTGTGTGTGTGTGTGTGTGTGTGTGTGTGTGTGTGTGTGTGTGTGTGTGTGTGTGTGTGTGTGTGTGTGTGTGTGTGTGTGTGTGTGTGTGTGTGTGTGTGTGTGTGTGTGTGTGTGTGTGTGTGTGTGTGTGTGTGTGTGTGTGTGTGTGTGTGTGTGTGTGTGTGTGTGTGTGTGTGTGTGTGTGTGTGTGTGTGTGTGTGTGTGTGTGTGTGTGTGTGTGTGTGTGTGTGTGTGTGTGTGTGTGTGTGTGTGTGTGTGTGTGTGTGTGTGTGTGTGTGTGTGTGTGTGTGTGTGTGTGTGTGTGTGTGTGTGTGTGTGTGTGTGTGTGTGTGTGTGTGTGTGTGTGTGTGTGTGTGTGTGTGTGTGTGTGTGTGTGTGTGTGTGTGTGTGTGTGTGTGTGTGTGTGTGTGTGTGTGTGTGTGTGTGTGTGTGTGTGTGTGTGTGTGTGTGTGTGTGTGTGTGTGTGTGTGTGTGGATCGGCAAGAAAGAACCGAACGTTTAATAACGTGTACACAACAAGCATAAAATGATAACGATGAATCTTTCGTCTAGTGCAGTGCGCAGCATATAATCCGCTACAAACTCGGTAAAACGCATGATGTACGTATGTGTGTATGCATGTGTATTTCCGTGTGTGTGTATCCCTTAAATTACTTTATAGCCGAAGGAATGTAAGGTACAATACTTGATCGTGATTCATCATCGGTGCGACGAATAAATCTCTCTATGGTACCTTCGCAGCCAGCTGCTCTCTTTCTTCCTTTCTTTTTTCTTTCTCTCTTAATCTTCCTCTCTCTCGTATCTCGATTATATATTATCATGGAAGATAACGCTATTCTCGATCTAATAATTTGCCGTAATTGAGATGCTCGTAAAGACTTAACTTCGAAAGTGAGACGCAAACGCGCGTTCTTTTTCTCTTTCTCTCTCTCACACACATACACGCACGCACGCACGCACTCACGCACGCAAACACACACACACACGCGCGCGCACACACACACACGCACACACGCACATATTCTCTCTTTCTCTCCTTGCGAAACCTCTCTATTCGAGTGTAGGCATGCAATTTTGACATATTATGTGTATGTGTGATTGTATTGTTACTATACTCTCGCAATTGTGTATCCGTATGTCTCCCCCCCGCGTGCGCGCGCACGCACGTGTGTGTGTGAACGAGTGGCGAATATGTGTATGGATGAGAGCACACGCGCACCAACGTGCACTTACGACTTAGCAATACGACTACTTATACTCAACAAGGTACTCAATAGTTTCCTCTTCCTCTCCTCTTTCTCTCCCACCCGCTCTGTCTCTCTACATTAGTTTATCTTAATCGGTTTTAGTCTCCTTTATAATCCCCGAGCTGCTAATGTTCTATTTCTACCTCAACAACAACGATCTCGTCCGAGCGCGGTTTCGTCTTTTGTCTTATCTGTTTTTTTTTCTTTTTACATACGCTTACCCAAAATAATATACCATATTAACAGCCTAACACTAAGATTCTCACTTCCGATAAAATAACATTACATACAATTTTTGTACAACCTTCTCTCTATCTCTCTTTTTCGCTTGCTCGCTCACTCACACACTCTCTCTCTCTCTCTCTCTCTCTTTCTCTCTCTTAATTATTTTGTAACGAATGTTCTATACTGTCGCGGACGCGTAACGCCGCCTCGTTACGTCTCTCGACGTGCGTAAAACTTCCTAATATATCTTTTCTTTCTTCATTAGATGCGATCTTTGCGCGTTACTTCGTGAGAATGACGCTGAACTAGGGAAAACGAAGATCGTGATATGAGAAATGTATCTCGAATTGGGTCAGTTGAATGGTGATCTCAGCTTTCTGTATGGTACGTATGTATGCGTGAGAATGTGTACGTATATATAATGAATGTAATATAGTGTAATGAATATAATCCTCGCGATATAAGTTTTTTATATACTTTCGTAACTATTATATGTAATATAACTTCGCTTCTGCTATTGTCAATCAATGCAATGCGATGCAATAAATAAATTCTTCTTATTTCTCTCTCTCTCTCTCTCTCTTTCTCCTCTTCTTTGTGACGTTCTCTATAGCAACATCTTAGCGTAATATACGTGTATACACGTATATAGACATATATTACGATTTACATCGATTTTTACTACAGTATTTCAACGTTTGATTATAGCGAACGATTGCAAAAAAGTGGCAGTAAACCAACCTAGTTTTTTTTCTTTTTGGAGAAGTAAAATTCCTAATAGAATGCAAATACAACGTTTTTCCACGGAAATGATAGTCGATCGTGATGTTTATCGCGAACGGTTAAACTTGTACGCCTGTATTTCCCCCTCACTCCCCCCCCCCTTTTTTCTCGTCATCTGACGATAAATGTAGGCCTTGGCTCGATTGATCGATTTCGTCGTTCATTCGGAAATTTTGTCAAGATTCGCTCGCGACACGTATCGACGCTTATCGTCGAATTTAATGGACGTTTATCTTTGTGCAGCAGAGAGCGGTCGCTACGGATAATCCCGGATCGAATATTGCCGAATTGCCAGTGCGTGAATATCAGTTTTGAAAATCGTTGCACGTTATCTTTAGGTACTTTATTATCACCGATCGTAAGACAGACTGAAAAAAAATACTCGGTCAACGCAAATCAGAAGTCGCAATGCTCTTTCCTTGTCAAGTCCCGCAAACGCGTCCCGTGTTCAATAAGAGAATTTGTGCTTAAGCAATTCTCAGGATATATATATACACACACATATATATATATATATATATATATATTTCCCCATTCGATGAAGAAACATGCTCGTAAAACTCGTCGAGGAACAGTGTTGCACCTTCAATCTGCCGACTGTGTACAAAACATACGTGTTTAAAACTATAAAAAAGGAAAAAAAAAACTCACGACGTTGCGACGTTAAAATATCCATTAATTAACATTCCTCTTGATTTGCAACGGTTGATCGTGTCTGTTACAATTCCCAACATTCGTCCCACCGCTTTCTCTCGGCTACCGCCAAGAGTCACCGGTTTTCGTAAAACACTTTCCCCCGCGCAAACTAAACAGGCGTATAAATACACCGGTATTCGGTATAGATACAATGAAAAAATAAACGTACAGTCCGACTTTGCTGTTGAAAACAACCCTGCGTCCAGAGCAGGGAGATATACACATCTTTAACAACACGTTCTACTGTCAAACGTTAACAAGTGTGGCTGATGGGTAAAGGGAAGTTCGATATGGCACTAAAGTGAATCGTGGATGGGATGACATGCGGTAAGTGAGTACAGGAAGGTACGGTGGTGGAGGAAAAGGAAGGACTTCTTTCTTTCTTTCTCTCTCTCTCTCTCTCTCTCTCTTTTAATCCCTGGCGTAAAACGTGAATCGAATATTTCGCTTATCGTTGGTATATTAATTAATAACAGATCGCAGATCGTAGTTTATATATATATATATATACTCTATCTATACATATATATATTTATATTTCTCTCTTTCTCTCTCTCTCTTTTTCGGCCTTTTTTTTGCGTTTCCTCTCGTTCATTTTCCCCTTAAATCTTGTTTTCATTCTTATTTTCCTATACATATCGGGTTTTGTTGTTTATTTAATGGAGCCTATGCAACAGTGTGAGAGAGATGAGGACGCGATGGAACATGATTTACGATGTAGCCTAGCACACACAGCCAAGTAACGTGACACGCGAGCCACCACCACTCCTATGCGCGGCGACGACCGAAGTGTCGAAAATTCAGTTTTTCTTTTTTTTTATTTAGTTACTGTAACAATAGTCGTACTTTTAATCGAATCGAGGCGAGTCAATGCAATTCCTACAGTTCCCTGATTACTACTACACCTCTCCACGTATCGGCGAGAACGAGATTCTCGCCTTTCTTTCTCTCTTTCTCTCTTTCTCACACACACTCACACACACATTTCTCCCGTAAATATCATCGTATGCGCGTGTACGGTAGAGTTCGTGCACGCGCATACGGACGCGCGTGTACGCGATTCTTTATAGATATATATATATTTATTTTTTTTTTGTCTCGGATAGAGTCGATCATTTGTCGTTTAAAACGTTGAACCTGTAATGACGATTTTTCCGTAAAGAGATTTAAGAAACTAGCTACACACCTATGCCTAATAATTTCTGTGTACAACTATCGACCGGCGACGCGACGCGTTATACATATTTATATACGTAAAGAAATTTATATATAATCATATATAATTTTTATATAAATATATATATATATATGTATGTAGACGCGTTATATACGTATATAATATTACTATATAATTATATAACGCACGTGTCGCGCCGCGCTTCTGACGAGCGCGCGAACGAAGAAGCATGTATCCTTAAACTGTACAAAAAACGAAAAGAGAACGAAACGCGTTGTATGAAAAAATAAAAGACTCTCTGCTAACGAGGGCGACGACTGCCGGTCTATTGAATTGCAAAACGGTAATAAGTGTCTTCTCCTCTTGAACAACTCGTAGGTAACATTGACTGGCCGACCAATACTGCTTTTCCCACCTTCCTATAGACGCGAGCGCATCGTCCGTTTCGTCTCGGAACGATTCTCAACGTCAACTACGTGCGAACATTTCTTTTCGCTCCCTCTGCGGATGCCTACGAGCTCGAGCGGAGTGTCACCTCTTTCACGATTGGCGATCCGTTCGTACGAAATCACTTGCACGATTGGAAGAGATCTGTCTCTCAATTACCGTATCAAACGAAAAATATTCCGTCCGGTTTCTCTCTCTTAATTGCCGATTCAAAAACGGGAGTGCAATTTAAAGGATGAATTTGCGAGGACATTCCAAGTCGGTTTACGCGGGATACTCCGAGCTGCACACCATCCAAGATCGAGGTCGTTGAGGCTCGCAGGGGGATCGAACGCGGGCCCCTTTTTGGAGACGAATCAATATTATTACACACAATAATAACCCCATCGCTAATTATACCTCGCCGGCGTATCAGTTATCGGCGCGTATGTCAGCGACGAAGTTATCGCTTTTAATATTGATCCGCATCAACGCCAGGACCAGTTCACCCGCGGACCCGAATTCACACACACACACACGCGCGCGCGCACGCACGCACGCACGCACGCACGCACACGCACGCACGCACACACACACACACACGTGCCGGACTGTGTACTTGGATGTTACTCGTCGTTACGCACATACTCTTCGGTATGTCGGTTATTAAAGATACATATATACACACACACTAATGCACTAACGCATGTACACGTATGCCATTAAAGCGACATTTCGGGAATTTCGGCTGGGAGCGTCGTTTTCTCGCCGCCTTTTCAACGTTCGTTCCTCCCTTCTTCGCCTTCCTTTCGGGATTTCGCGCGTCTCGAGTCGATACATCTCGCGAGATCGAATGAGCGCGTCAACACGACGCCGCGTTGACCGTCTGACGATCCATTTCCGTGGATCGCGTGAAGTTTAATCGAGCCTAAAATAAAGCTTCATTAATTCAACCCGATAAAGTTTAATTAAGCCGAAAAATTATAACCTTGGTTTATAAGTCCGATAAAGTTTAACTAAACCTAAAAATTATTAACTTTGGTTAATTAAGCCTGATAAAGTTGGAGTTTGAGCAAATCCAAGAGTTCAAAAGCACACGCGAATACAATTGTGCCAGATAATTATACCCGGATCTTTATTAGTCGTACGTTTCATCATTTTGTATGCGTGGATCAACGAGGCGTCTCACGCTTACTCGAAGTGCATCCGCGCGACGTTTCTCGTCTGCATCACACTTCGCCGACGTGAATTTCTCTCGGTGCCGGATATTCGAAAAAGTATATCTGCGTGTGTATTCTCTCCCGGTGAGTATATCGCGCGTGTTATTTTCCACGTCCCGATAACACACGCGACCCCGTGAGACGGGCGACACACTCCTCTCTCTCTTTTTCTCTTGCGCGCGCGCGCGCACCGCGTCCAGATAAGGTTCGACGTGAAAACTGCATATCCCGAATTTCGAAGGGAAAAGAATCGACGACCATTGAACCGCGCCGTTAAAGCGGCGCTCCTGCCGACGAACTCTTTACGCATCATCCTATATTTTATTACGGTACTAAAATGTAACAGGCGGTACTTTAAACCCACGTACACACTAAGAAGAATACTTATGTTAGACTGGCTGATCGCGCTCTATGGCTTCTATTACACGTAATCTTTCGTATCGGTTTTTTTTTTGCTGTGTTGACTCGGTTGTTGTTGATGCTCTGTAGCTTGTTGCTCTCGCCGCTATTTGATTCTCACCAGAATTAATAAGCCGCAGGAAGGGCATTTGTTTTCCTTCTTTTTTTTTCCCTTTTTAGCTTCATTTCGCTCAAGAAAATCGGCTTCGTCAGACTTCTCTCTCTCTATTTCGTCTCGGAGTCATGCATTCCGTCGTGAGTCATGCGCATAAAATTGTTAATGTGTTATGTAACGTCACGTGCACACTGACATGTTTCCTCCTCATTTTTGCTCTGCGCCGACGAAGCTTGTTTTCTCCCCCCCTCTCTCTCTCTCTCTCTCTCTCTCTTTCTCTCTTTTTGTCTCTCGTGACCTCTGCGTGCTGGAATCCGTACGCGTTTCGCATGCCATCATCTCATCAATTTTAGTCTTCCTGCGCAAATAAATCTTACAATTTTACATCTCTGTCAACGGAGCCCATGGCGTTATTCACGTTCTGGCAGCTGGTAAATATATGTATATACATACTCTCTTTCAACTCTCCATCACAGCTAGTCTTATGCATTATATAAATCTGCTCTACTACGGAATGTTCTTTTGTTACTTCTTTTTTTTTTTCGTTTTTATCAGAGAGATAACCGTAAATCCTATTTCTAATTGATTTTTTTTTCCTTTTTTAACGCGTGCTACCTACAAGTTGTTCGCGAGGGAGAGACCACCAGGTGTTCCCCGGCTATTGCTATTGTGTCACCTACAAACATGTACGTCGTGAAACTCGTCATTTGTACCAACAGGCGATGTGCATATATCACAAAGAATTAATTAGTCGCTTCGCTCCGGCGCTAATACGCGATGTTGCACGCAGCTTATCGCCAGCTGTACTGCATGAGAACGATTCGCTATTAGGATTACGGTATGGCTATTGCGAGTGTACGGAGTAACGAAGAGTAAGCCGCGTCCCGCGGTGGTGGCGGATCGACAACCCGGGTCCCGGAGGAAGTACAGCGATCGCTCGTGGGAATAATCGAATCCCGGCGACACTGGGGACCATAAGGAGCGAGCGGAAGTGAGCGAGACCAAGAGACCGAGCCTTCGATCGAAAATCTCAGTGCCCGCCGGTTCGGAATCAACCGTTCACCCGGCGTTACCACAGACAGACAGACAGACAGACGGGCGAACGAAATTACCCCCCACACACACACACACAACGCGCGCGCGCGCACGGGATCTTGTCTCGCAACTTCAACGGGTCGAACGCAAAACAAGAATATCGATTCTCGACCGACGGTACATAAAATAACTTCGTGAAACTCGATGCTCCCGTCCACGGGCGAATGTCGAGACGACGAGAACGCGGAGAACGACGAAGACGACGACGATGGTGATGACAACGACGGCGACGACGACGAGGAGGAGAAGAAGAACAACAAAAGGATGATGTACGAACGCGAGTACGGTGAAAGACGAATAAATAACAATTAAATCTAATAATAAGAGAGAGTAACGTACATATTTGTAGCAATGGCAATAGAGGAACCGGTGCGGTATACATCTCGCGCCGAACATCGCGAACGAGAAAAACTGTATTAATGGCTGCTTCGAGCGACAGGACGAGCCTTGCGTGTCGTCTCGTATACGTCGCGCAAAACCGAAGAACCCTACACGGCAAACGAGTCTCTGTTTCTCTGCCTACCGGCAGCCGGGCGATATTCGTAGCCAGCTACAGTAGAAGAGGATTTGCAGCATTTCAGATGAGGAGTCAGCGGTGGCCAATTAATATAGATCTAATGTGANATATATATATATATATATATATATATATATATTATGCTGCCGCGCGTTAGCGTTAATAGCACGAAGGCCATTAAAACACACTAATCCATAAATTAAATTAACGCTACATGTTACATTTATGTGATTCTCCCTTAAAACTTTAGAATCGATTCATCTACAGCAACCTAGTAAATATTTCCCGTAATTCACGATACGTGACTTCTTCAATGTATTTGGGAAACACAGTGGAGTTTAGTTATGATAATAGTTCACATAGAATTTATCGATAAACATAAATCTGTTCTCTCCTTTCGCGGACGCAAATATTTTGTCAACAATCTTTATAATATCATTCCACGTTTATATATATATATATATAATATTTGTATATATACATCGATATATAAATATAATATATACACACACACACACACACACACA